>NW_006443132.1:426685-438539 GCF_000325575.1 Pteropus alecto | reverse complement strand
TTTTTTTATCTCTAAGATGAGGATTGGTAGGTACTAAGACGGGTGTTAGGGAAGGACCTGGCCTCCCATCCAGCCATTCCTTACTCTGACTCACTGTGTGACACTGGCTGAGTGACTTCCCTTGTCTGAGCCTCAATTTCCTTATCTAGAGCATGCCATGAGGAATCTATGAGATACTGGTTGCAAAGCCTGCAGAATGAAATAAATTTTTTTTAAAAAATAAGAGAAAAACCTTCTGAAGAGGAGGCGGAGGAATTACTCAGGCCCTGGTAAGGCAGGCACTGGGCCATGTGATTCACAGCCTCATGGGGCGTGAGAGGGCTACCTCCCCCACTGCCCAGTCGGCCCAGGGGTAGGCACAAGTGACTTGTTTCTCTATAGTACTTGTCTATAATTGGTCCAAATAGGGCAGGGTTGGTGGTTGTAGGGTGTGTGTATGCGTGTGTGCATATTTATGTGTGTGAGAGAGAGACAGAAAGACAGAGACAGATAGAGTTTATGTCTTGAGCTTCAATTAAAGGGTTGAAACATTTTATTCCACATATTAAGATTTCTGTGTGCTTACCAACTTCCTCAGACTGCTGAGGCCATTATGGAATCACCATCCTTAGGGCCCAGTGGCCCATCCTGTGGGAAACTTTTTAAAATAATGTTTATATCTTATCCATGTGAAGATCCTTTAATTGCTTCAGAGTGCTCCTCGATTCCTGGTGGGGGAGGGGATTATTTTTATGTCCATTTCTCGGACTGATAAAACCTATGGCTTCTTTGGGTTACTGAGATAACCCAGTGAAATGACAGAGGGGGCTTTGAGAGAGTCGGAAAGGACTTCGCAGGTATAGGTTAGCTCACAGAGATTTGTGGGGAACCCTTCCCTATTCCTCAGGGTCGAGGCCTTCCTTTGAAGGATATTCAAAGGAAGAATATCCTTCCTTTGCTCAGTAAAGGGTAGTTTGGCACCTGACCATAGCTCAGTCGAAAGAGTTGTTACCTGTTGCTTTTTCATGGGTAGCAAAAGGGCTGAACCAATTGAGGCCAGCAAGAGGGCCTGCTCAGAGACCCAAGGAGTTAGAATTGGAGATGGAAGGGCCCCTAGACACTATCTTGTTCTGGGTTTCCCAAACTGGGTAAGCATCAGAAACCCTTGTTCACTTTGAAAAAATAAACGTAATTCCTAGACTCCACTCTGGAGCTCCAGAATCTTGGAGTTACAACCCAGGAATCTATTTTCAGAGCTCCCCAAGTAATTCCGATGCACAGCCTAGATTGGGAGCCACAGGTCAAGCCCATTTCCCAGTTGGAGCAGTGGAGACTCAGAGAGTCAGTTAGCCATGGTCCTACAGTGAGTCAGTATCATTAGGGCCAGGAGAATGCATCTGCCTCCCCTCTGAGGCCTTCTCCCCAAGGCCATCTGTGGGCTTCACTCACTTCCAGTCCCAAAGGGAGGCATGTGATCTAAGCTACAGAAAGTGAGTCAACTCCTCATCCACATACAAACACTGGCTGCCTCAGTTTGCCCTCTATGTTCAGCTCTCTCTAATAGCTGCCATTTGGAAGTTCAAGCTGGAAGGCAGCTGCAATTCTGGGACCCTAGGCAGAGGAAGTCCTGGCATCAGCAGCACCCAACACAGGGCCTAACCCTAAGGAAGAGCTGTAGAGGGGTGTCAGCGAGGTTTGTAGAGCGAGGAGGGACATGAGGTACAGTTCAGGTAGGAAGTTCGATGGGAGCAAAGGCACTGAGACATGGGACATCCTGGGGACTGGGGCTGGTATTGGGAAAAGTGAACAGATAAGGCTGACAAAGGGACCTTATAAAGGGGAACCACTGAAGAGTTTATTAAGCAAGGGAATGACGTGCTCAGATGTGTTTGAGAGATCCCCAGAGCTGCATGTGGAGAGTAGATGGTAAGGGTTTAAGAGCAGGAGCAGGGAGACAGTCAGGCAGAGTTTGCAGTTACCCCAGCGATGGGTGATGGTAGCTTCAGTTTGAGCCATGGTAGATAAAGAGGGTAAGACCCGAGAGATAGACATTTGGGTGCTAACATGGGCAGACCTTGCTGGTGGCTTACGTATAGAAGCTGAGGAAAGGGGGGAAGTCCAGGATGAGTCTGGCTTGTTTTCTAAAACCAATTACAATGACCCAGTGGGTGGTGATGGTAGGGCCATTTACATGTAAGAGAAGGAGCAGGTTTAGGGGAAGATACTGAGTTGTATTTGAGACTTGCTGAGTTGGAGAGACCTGGGGGGACCTCCAGATGGAGGTGGCCAGCAGGCATTTGGATGTAGGGTTGGAAAGCTCAGAAGAGAGGTTTTAGCCAGAGATGTTTGCTAGTTTTCACTACCAGTGCATACCATGGACCACACGGCGGCTCATGGGGAGAGCATGCGTGGTTCTTGGGGCCAGTCCCATCCTTGAAGACAGATAGAAAGGTCAGCAGTCATGCTGGGGTGGATCACTCATTACCTGCACAAACTTTGCCTCAGAAATGCCTTTGGGGCATATTAAAGCGTATTTGCATAAAGTGGAGACCATTTCACATACACCGAGAGTAGTGGCTGTTGCAAAGAACTGAGAGAATACACCTGAAAACCAAGTCACACATCAGTAATTCCTGTAGTTCCCTCGATGTTCTCCCTGTTGAGGGCATCCTGAGAGGCCATAGAGGGAGGCTTATGGTAAGAAGAGGGGGCTCATGACAGGAGGGGTTGGTGGGCAGTGCTAGGGATTTTTGGAGAGCAGCAGTTTGAGATTCCAGGGATGTGTCTGAGAAAAGACCTAGATTTGGTTCCTAGTCAACTGAGGCCTTCCAAACAAACAACAAAATGTAAAGACTTGGGTAGCTGGGAAAATGACTTCCCCAAACAGTAGTAAAAGAATTGAAGTTTCTATATTGCAAATGATTGGCACCACCATTCCTTGGCCCTTTCAGGTGCCTCTGTCCCTGGGGCAGGGCCCAGCTGAGGCTTCCTGCCCCCTTAAGGGGGAGTGACAGCTAACAGTACCTCAAACAGACTCAAGCCATGGCTTTTGGGGGGCCAGTTAGCTAAATGCCTTAGGCAGATGTGGAGCTGGCCAGACACTGTCTGGGTGGGGCTAAGACCTGTCTGGAATGAGGGCTGGAAGCACAGTCTGCCACTGGCCAGTCCGGGAGTTAAGTTCCCTTATCTGAAGAGAGCAGATATCCTTGGAGCACTAAGTCCGGCCCCTCTAGTTTCTTGGACCTAGAAGGTATCACACCTCCAAAAGGTGCCTCAAAACACACACAGGGCTGGAGACAAGGCTGCAGGGCAGCTGTGAAGGAGCCTCAGCACTCCTAGGTCTGCCATTGGTTTATTGCACCCCCAGGCTTCCCTTTTCCCCATTTGTAAGTCTTGGACTTGGTCATTGCATTTGTCTGACATATAATAGGGTGTCAATAAATATTTGGTGAGCAGTTAAGGGAAAGTGACAGAGGGGAGAAAAGAGGGCATTTATTCATTTTACAAACGTTTATGGAGTACCTCCTTTGTGCTGGCCCTGTGCGAGGTGCTGGGTGGGCAACAAGGCAGGCACAATCCCTGTCCTCATGGAGCTCCTTTCTAACAGGGAGACATACATGACAACTAATTCTAAGTGCAGATACTGCAGGAACATATGAGGAGGGGGCGGGCAAGGAAAAGAGGAGAAGTGGAAAAGCCATTCAGACCAAGGGAATGACATGTGCCAAAGCCCCAGGCAGAAGGGAGCACTTTCGAGGAACTGACAAGAGGCCATTGTGGCTGGACAGAGGGGGCAGGGAAGTGTTCCTGAGCTGGGCCTTACTTGTCCCCATGCTCAGGAGTTCGGAGTTCACCCCAGAGGCAAAGCAAAGGGAGCCCTTCGCAGGGCTGCAGAAATTGGAAGGGACTATGTTTTCACGAGCTGTTTGTAGTGTGGAGAGTGCCTTGTAGAGGGCCCTGAAGATGAGACGGAAACCAGTTAGGCTGGAGTGGTAAAAAATATATGGATTGTAGAGCTACTAAGAAGTTGAATCTGCAGGATTGGAGTCTGGCTGGATGTGTGATTTGAGAGGGAGAGAAAGAGAAAGAGAGGAGTCATGGAGAAAGCCCAGCCCCTGGCTTGAGGAGCTGAGTGAATGGAGGTGCCATTCCTGGGATGGGGAAGGAAGGAGGAGGAACCAGTGAGGGGCTGGGGTAGGGGTGTGGTTTAGAGCGCACTGAGTCTGAGGAGCCTGAAGACAGGGCACCTAGGTGGTGGTGCCCAGTAGGCATCAGCTGTGCCCATCCTGACCCCAGAGTAAGGCCTAAGGTTGAGGGGCACAGGTGTGTGGGTGAGGCCCAGAGGGGGAGTGGCAGGTTCTGCCTGGTGCTGGCAGCTTCTAGCCCTCCAGGGCACTTCCCCGTGCAGGGAAGGGGTTAAGTCATGGAGGGATGGCTCCTGGAGAAAGCGGGGAAAGGCGGGACTGGCAGGGCTGGCCCCAAGGAGCTGCAGCTGGCAAAGAAGCTCTTCCGCCTGGGCCTCCTAGGCCGGCGCTGCTGCCTTCGCCTTTACCTTCACCTTCCCTGCTCCCCCTCCAGCTTCTGCCAGGCTACCCTAGGCCGGGCCTCCCGCCTAATGCATTCCAGGTGTGGACACGGCCCCTCCCCCACCCCGGGGCTGCTGAAAGGGGGCAGGGAAGGTGTGGGTCTTTCACTTTGCATCTCTTAAGGGCTCCAGCCTCTAGGCCTCCCTGCCTGCTGTGTCTCCGGAGAATTCCTTCAGGGATTTCTGTCTACTCCCTGTGGCTTTGGCAGGGTGAGAATCCCCCAGGTCCAGCCCTTCTATTTTCTAGCTTCATGTGACCTTGGGCCAGTCACTTCACTTCTCTGAGCCTCGGTTTTCTCATCTAGAAAATAGGGTTATCATTCTCCACCATCTAGGGTTGTCGTAAGAATTAAATTCTACAGGTAAAGCCCGCAGCTCTCATCATGGCACACTGTAGCCATCAACAAATGGCCCTGGACTGCCCTTTTTGTCCCTGCCCCTTTGCCTCTCTGGCCTGCATTCCTCTGTCTCTGTCTCCCTTCTGACTTGTCCCGGAATTTTCTGGCTTCCTCTCTAGTTGTCCAGTTCTCTGGGTCTCTGTAGTTTTCCTGTCTTCTCCCTCCTTGTCTTTGTCTCAGTCTCTCTGTCTTTTTCCTTCATAATCTCTCTCAATTTTGACCAGGACTTTGATGAGGAGGAAGGGGAGATGGGTGGGTGTTTGGGTCCCTGGGGTCATACACAGCAGAGGTCAGAGAGGCCATCCCCTAGTGGCTTTGTCCTCACTAGGAGGGAAATCCCAGCCAGCGTGGCAGCCCTGGGACCTGGTAATTACTGCCCCTAGTGCTCCCAGCTGCAGCTCCACTCCTCTCCCTTCCCTTCCTGTCCTCTGAAGTCCCCATCCCCTCCCGGGGGTGGAGCTACCACCCCCATCCTTCTCTGGCCTTAGGTCTAGAGACACTGGGAGGAGGTAGCCAGGCCCTCACTGCAATTTAGCAACTAAAAGAGGGAAGGGCTGCCTGTACTCCCATGTGGCTGTGTGGTTTGTGTGCGTGCGTGTATGTGTGTGTGTGTGTGTGTGCGTGCGTGCGTGCGTGTGTGCGTGCATGTACGCATGCCTGTGCCTGGCTGCCTGGCTGTCTTTGTCCCCATGGGTCTGTTTTGTGTATATCTTAATGTTCTTCTTTCTGTTTGTCCGTGTGTATGTTTGACTGTGTGTCTGTAAATTTGTGTATGTCTATGCGTGTCATGGGGCCTGTATATGTTGTTGTATGTTCCTGTATGCCCAGGTATGTGTAGGTCTTGGCTCTGTCTAAGCCCCTCGAGGTTTCTAGATGTTTCTGCATGTGGATCTTTGTATGTAGATCTTGTGTATGTGTGTTTCTATCTGTCTGTGACCGTTTGTGCTAGTGTCCGTCTCTGTATGTCCCCTAGTACCTTGGTGCTGGTGGTTAATGTGGGAGGGGGTGCCTGCCTGTCTTTTTCTCTTTCCTGCCCCTTCCTCCTGCTCTGGAACCTTCTTGCAAACCCGAGCTCTCTGTTCACACTGTGCCCTCAAACACACTCTTCACTTCTCCACCCCTACTATTCACACCTTTGCTCACTTTTCTTCCCTTGCCTGCAGGACCATGCCCAGTCAGTCCATACCTATAAAAGCATACCCCATCCTGGACTGCTGAACTCAAAAACTACCTCCTTTAGAAAGCTCTCTCCCCGCTTCCTTTCCAAATGTGATTTCCCAACTCAGCAAACATTGACTGAGGATGTTCTCTGTGACTCTAGACACAGACACACTTGGGATACAGTCTCGACTCAACCACTTCTAGCTGTGTATCCTCAGGCAAGTTATTTTACTTCATTGTGCCTTAGTTTCCTCATCTATAAAACTGAGCTAATAAATAGCACACAGGGTTGTTAGGAGGGTGCTATACAAGGAAGCATCAACATAATGCCTGGTTCAGAGTAGGTACTCAACAAACAGTTGAATCCCCATACCTTATATCCTTCACTAAAAAGTGAATACCTTGAGTTCCAGAGAGTTCAGATAGTTCTTGTAATCCCCTGTTCTCTTCTCCAGGCATCCTGCCTAGGTCAGAATGTGAACTGGACCAGACAGAACAAAAAGCAGATTCCACTTCAGGGAACTGCCAACAAGTATTACCTAAGTCAGTCCCCTGAGCCTGCTCAGGTCCAAGGGAGACTGGGCTCTTCTAAGGGGGTGGTGGATAAGGGGACCTTCATGGCTGCCACCCAAGAGCCAGAGCACATAAGATAGGACAGGAGGTAAATAGCAGAGGTGGGAGGGGCTTTAAGGACCATCTAACTGAGATACTGCAAAGTGGTGGCCACAAGTAGAATTTGACTCACAAGTTTCATTTGACCTACTCACTGTTTTTAAAATTAGGGGATTTCACATAAAAGTCTGGATTTCTGGTTTTCTTGAAATATTGGAAGATCTGAAAAATACAGAACCCTGTTACAGCAAGGTGACAATTAGCTAGAGGGGAGGAGCTGCTGTCCCTATTTTGGGTGAGGCTTATGCTCTCCTGTTTACCCCAGTCCTAACTATTTCCTATTGACTTAGACTGTCCCATTTGACAGAAAGTTCCTCACTTTACACAAGGGGCCTCACTTTACAGAAGGGGCTTCACTTTACAAAAAAAGAGTTCCTCTATTTTACCAGAGTCTTCTATTTTGTCAAAGAGTCTTTTATTTACAGACAAGTCATCCATTTTACAAAAGGGTCTTTACTTTCTAGAATACTTTCTCATTTTACAGAATGTCTCTGCACTTTGAAGAAGGCTCCTCCATTTTGTAGAAACTTCTTCCCTTTACAGAACAGACCTTCTCTTTATCAAAGAGACCTCCATTTTAAAGAAATTTTTTCCATTTTGCCAGAGGGAACACTCTGGGAAGCTCCCTACTTGCCAAAATTACTCCCACTTTCCAAAAGTGCCTTCACTCTGTAGAAGGTGCCTCCATTGTTCTTTAGAGTCCTTCTGTTCAGAAGACCAGTTTGTTTCAGGGAAGGAACCTTATAGCTACCCACAGGGTTCCCCCTGCACTTCTCACACTTGACAGAGCTTTGTGTTTGAACTTTCAGAGAGAACATCTGCCAGGTCAAGCAAGGCCTGGGTGCAGTCTGGCCACAAAGGTGAAGTGAGGAAGCTGGGCTGGACCCCATGTTCAAAGGAAAGAGGTGGGGGAGCTATGCCTTTTCCCCAGCTTTTTTCTCAAGCTAAGGGACTCCCCTTCCCCCCATGGATGTGGCTTCCCAAAAAGCACTTTCTTATTTGTTGTTCTTTCTTCTCCACTCCCTCTGTTCACTTTCCCCCATCCTACCCCACCCCCAGGAATTCCAGCAGTCCCTGGGGCCTACCTCTTAGCTTGAAGAGACAGAAATCTGGGTGTGCACTGGAGATCAGGAGGCCTGAGTGCTGGGGCCAGCTTTGGCCCACTCTAGCATCTCACCATTTTTTCACAGTGAGGAGCAAATACATATTCTCCCCATTTTACAGATGGGGAAATTGGGGTCCAGATCTGTGAAGTGACTTCCCAGGTCACCAGGGAGTTAATGGCCTGGACAAGGTTCAGTCTGTGGCCCTATTAGCTAGCTGTCTTGAAATTAAGCCGGGTCTACAGCTGGGAGAAGGGAGAGGGGGTGCTGCTGACCAGGGAGAGGGAAAGCTGGGAGCCGAAATTCCCAGAAAGAGTTGAGGGAGAAGCAGTGGCTGGTTGCCATGGGAAGGGGCAACCAGAGGAGTACTTGTCTCAAACTCAGTGAGAGGATAGACTTGCTCTGCCAGTAAGCCCAGAAGCATGTGCTCGAGGTGCCTACTAAACAGGGTCATGCAGCAACCAGAAACAATTTTTGGAATGATTTTACTATTTCAGTAACAATGAGGTATCATGGGAAATTTCAAAACTGTTATATTTGTAACATTTACTTTACAATTTTTTATGGTTTATAGCTTGAATTAAATTTGAATGTGGGAGTGTGCACCATTGTCTTTTCACTGCCACCTGCCTCTAGTAAGAATTCTACCCTGATCTGAGGAGCTGTTGTGGAGAGGGGCTGGATTCTGTGTCTGTCTCTGGCTGGTTTGGTCCTGTTTCTCAATGTGTCGATAGCTTTGTGTTGGGTTGCAGCTTGCAGCCTGTGGGCTTATGTATCTGTGTGAGTGTGTCTATATGTATAGTGTCGTGTCTTTGTGCAGGTGTGGTTCTATTGGCTCTCAAGTTATACCCAAATTGCTCTATGGTTGGGAGGCACTACGTCCTTTCCTTTCGTGGTCTCATGGATTCCCAAAAACAGGGAGCCGTGATTATTATCCGATTTACCAGACAAGGAAACTGAGGCTCAGATAGCTGGAGAGGCTTGCCCACTGTCACACAGCTAGTAAATGGAGGTGCTGGGATTTAACTGCAGACTGTGTGACTTCCGAACCAGCTGTTCCTAATGAAGGTTCCACGACACCTTAACCCATGAAGTCCAATCAGCAAATGTGATCATGCCACCCTTCTTTGGAATAGCCAAGTACCACAGGTTTTCAATTATTGATTTTGTTTTTTAATAAATGAGACCAGATTCAGGTTTATCCCTGAAATGTCACTGTCATGAGCATTCAGGAGACCACTGCGGGGAAACTGGGTAGACTCCACAGCTTGCCTGAGACCTAATGGATAAGAGTCCGGGAGTCCCTGGCCTCCAGGTGCCACCTCGGAGGCCTGGTTCTGCCTCATTCACGCGAAGCCCTCCTTGACAAGGGTTGCTGGAATTCACCCAAAAAAGTAGTTAGATTTGAATTTCAGATATACAACAAATAATTTTTGGTATAGCATAGTAAGTTTTTAGTATAAGTATGTATGTATGAGACATGCTAAGAAATTATTCACTGTTTATCTGAAATGCAAATTTAACTGGGCAGCCTATATTTTATCTTGCCACACCGTGGCTGGCCTTTCTCTCCCCTGAGCTTCCCCAGTCCCGATAGGCTGACCCCCTTGCACCTCCTGAGGCCACACTTAGCTTCTCCTGAATGAGATTCTTTTCTCTTTGTGATTGAGAGCTCCCTGAGGGTCAAGATCAAGATTGCCCTCCAGCCTGCCAAGGGCACATGCCCATTCCTCCACCCCACAGCAGAGCTGGGGCAGTGCCCAGGCACTCCTGAGGTGCCCTGGATATGCTTCCTGTGGATGACAAGAGACACTGTAGTGGCAATAGTGGCTGTGTGTGTGCATACTGTGTCAAGCACGTTGCACACAGACCCGTGAACAGCTCTGGTTCTCACTAGGTCTTTGAGGGCTGTTCATAGTCAGTGTGTGTCTGGGTACAGTTTCACAAAGTTATAAGGTTTGGTGTGACTTTCTGTGGAGGTGGGGGCTTTGTGGCCTCCTACTCCAGTGGGCACTGGGGACTCTAGTAAACCCAGTGGTAGAAGAGGCAGTGCTTGCTGGTGGAGGCTTTGTCGAGATGTGTAGAAGTGGGTGCGCGCGCACACGAGAGAGAGAGCTTGATGGATTGTCTACCATAAAAAAATGGGCTGGAGAAAACCAATGTAGGACCCAGCTGAGTGGGGAAGGGATGGGGCGGTAGGAAAGGCAGTGGTATCTAGGAATGGGAGGGCCTCCCCTAGAGCACTCCTAGAGCAGGGATAGGATTTTCACATCCCCCAGCACAGAATCAACTGGGCTTAGAGCGGGGTTAAAAATATTTGAGGGATTAAATGAAGCCGAGGGATGCCAGAAAGTCCAGCAGATCATGAGGGACCACGGAGGCCTAGCTGAGAAGTTTCTATTTACCCCATGGGAGTCACAGAAGGTTCTTGTGCAGGTAAGTGGCATGGCCTGAGCTGAAGTTTCATGCAGCCACCTGGAGGGAGCAAGACCTGGGGCCAAGGAGAGCACTAAAAGAAAACATAGGAAGAGACAGGTAAATGTAGGCAGAGGTACAGGGAAGGGGAGCACTAAAATAGGAGAGGGAGGGATCTTGAACCTGCTTTCCTTCAATGAAGTCTCACCTGGTTCTTGCCAAGGCCTAGGTTCCTGAACTGGATCCCTGTTGTTCATCTTCCTGTGGGCAGGCCTAGGGGAGTTGCTCTCCCTAGCCACACTGCAGCTCACAACTTTCTGAAGCATTGAGGTACACCCCCACTCCTCCTGGTTTCCTTCTTTCCCAGCTTCCCCTTAGAGAGCATGGTTAAGAAACGAGTCCAGACCAGAACCAGTCTGCTGAAAGTCTGCCATTGACTTGCTGTGTGATCTCGGGCAAGTCACTGCCCCTCTCTTTGCCTTCATCTCCTCATTAAAAACTGGGCTGACAATCCATGCCCCTCTCACCTGGGAATCCAGAGTGCCCCAGAATATCTGAATTTCATTCAGCCTCCCATTCTGCAGGGCTGCCTGCACAGAGGCAGAGAGAAAGGAAAGGCAGGCCCATCCGTGGGCTCCCAGGTGAGGTGGGTGAGGAGGGAGAAGAAGGTGGGCCAGAGCAGGGCCATGAAGGGTGGTATGGTCACCCTATCCCCAGGACAACGAGTGAGGCAGAAGGAGAGAAGCCCTGGCCAGGCGCCCCGGACTGGGTGGGGACGGCTTGCCCAGGGAAGCCTGACTGCTTTGAAGTTGTGGAGACAGGGTCAAATGGG
The DNA here is from genome assembly GCF_000325575.1 of Pteropus alecto. Classification (NCBI taxonomy): domain Eukaryota; kingdom Metazoa; phylum Chordata; class Mammalia; order Chiroptera; family Pteropodidae; genus Pteropus; species Pteropus alecto. The sequence goes on along the minus strand of NW_006443132.1, from coordinate 427,394 downwards.
CTCCTCCAGCCCTAGGAGGCAGACAAGGGACACCTAGGACCCCAGCATCTATGTATGTATCTATGTGCCTGGCTTTACTCTTTGGATCTCTGGCCCTGTCAGCTACTCTCTGTGTCTCACTTTGTCTGGCCATGTGTCTCTCAAACTATGTCTCTGCCTATGCCACCCTCCAGGTGATTCATCCTCTTCAACCCCACACCCAGGGGGAGGGCAGGGCAGGACCAGGCCAGGATGTGCTGAGCAGGGCAGGGTGAACAGCCCAGCTGAGCTGAGAGGAACACTTTCTCCCTCCTAGCCAGGGCCCTGCCTGCTCAGGTGGGAAAGGAAGTGAGGAAACTGCACCCAAAGCAAGGTACAGGGGTCAGGGAGAGGGGCTTCATCTGGGGCCTGGGGCACCATGTTTCCTCGGGGCTGGGAGGGAATCTTGGCCTGAGTCCCTGGGGCCTACCTGACTGGACTGTGGCCAGGGTGGGGTCAGGGACCCAGGGAAGCTGCTGAAACTCCGGAGGTTGAGCTATACTCCTTCCTTCCAGGACTGGGAGACCTAAAATTTCCTGTGATGATCCTGTATGGTATCTCTGTGTGTGTTTAGCTGTGTGTTTCTGTAACAGGCCATATGACCGATTAGAACAGGAGGCAAGAGAGAGAGAGAGAGAGAGAGAGAGAGAGAGAGCAAGCGAGAGAGAGAGAGTGTGTGTGTGTGTGTGTG
>NW_006443132.1:421474-424882 GCF_000325575.1 Pteropus alecto | reverse complement strand
AGAGAGAGAGAGAGAGAGAGAGAGAGAGAGAGAGAGAGTGTGTGTGTGTGTGTGTGTCTGAGCCCCTAAGACCAAGAGACACCATGGACATGCTTATTTCATGTGTGTGACCTAATAAATTATGCCATGTGCCTGTGATTGTGTCTCTTTGTTCCTGGGTACATGGTAGTGTGTGACTTTGTGCTGTTTTGCCATTGTATGACGTTGTGTCTGACATGGGATAATGACTGTGTATGGCTATAGTCTTTGTGACTGTGTAAACTGTTCACAGGTATGTGAACCTGCAATATCATATTATGGTGTGTATAATAATCTGTGGCCCTGCAATCATGAGACACAGTATAAATGGCACTACATCTTTGTGACTCAGTAGAACCACGTTTGAGGAGTATATAAGCGGGTATATGATGATAAGTGGCTGGGTGATTGTTGTATGAGAGGCTTTTGAGGAATGGTAGGCTTGCCATTGTTTGACTGTGTCTTTGACTTTACATGACTATGTTTGCTAGTGTGTATGATACTGGAAGGCTGCGTAATAATATGTGAGGTTGTGACTATGAGTCTTTGTGACTACTTATGACCAGGCTTTCAGGAGCACAATGGCTTGTGATTGTACATTTGAATTTGTGTGGCTCTGCAATTGTGTGAAATAGTATAAATGACACTATAGGTCTCTGAGTGGGCCCATTTGTAACTGGTCATGTGTGAGACTATGTAACACAGGGTAACAGACTCTCTGTGGCTGTGAGAGGCCATGTAGCTGTGGCACAGCAAAACTGACACCACGTGTGAATGGGAGCTCTTGACTGCCACTCGTTCTCTTGTCTTTATACCTTTTTGCCTGCATCCTTCCCTACACAATGGCCTTTCGTGGATCCCTTCTACTCCCTAGATGGTCTCCCAGCTCCTCAGCCTGCCATCCAGGCCTCTCCCTCTCTGCTCTGGCCCCACTGACTTCTCTACATCTGAGACCCCTACCACCTCCACCATAGCTCCCTGCCCAGCCAGGCCCACCTGAGCCCCACACTTCTTTTCTCAGGACATGTCATCCCTGGGGGGATTCCATCACTGTCAGCCAGACCAAATCTTCTCTCCCAAGTGTGACCATCATCTCCCCCAGGGCTAAAGACAGAGGTGGTTTAGGGAGCCCATAGCGAGGCAAGAGGGGCAGTGCAAAAAGGCCTCACTTTTTCTGAATTTGTTGCTTGCTGTCTTAAAGCTGTTATCTATGACCTGAACACTGAATGCTGTGTGTGTGTGTGTGTGAGAGAGAGGGCGGGGGGAGGGGAGAATACAGATTAGTGAGAAGCCGGGATTTTAAGAAGCAAAACTTTTTTGCTCATGAAATATAATTTTATCATTTGTCAGCACACTCAGCTATATAAAATTCTAGACAAGGAAGTTCACATATCCTCAGGACCTTAAGAAAAAGGGTGGAGAATGGTTTAAGCTCAGCATACCCACTTTGGATATATAAACAAGGGCTGCAAACACAAACTATAGGGTGCTCACACCCACCTCTGCCTGGTTAAACTCCGAAGTAAATAGTGCCTGCTTGACATACAAGGGATTGATGTATTGATCACAAAGAACTCTTGTCTATTGATAAAAAAAAAAAAAAAACAGCCGGCCACAGTGCCGGCCTGGCTCTTCATTTGAGGGCTGGGATAGGGGCTTCCCAGAAAAGCAGTGTGGCCAGGAAAGGGGCTCAGGGTAACCCAACACCCCAGATAAGTCTTGCTACTCTCCAGTCCCCTTCACAGTAACAATAGTCACTTCACACCCAGTTTTTTCTCTTTCTGCAGGGCTACACCAGGGAAATCGGATCCTGGTTAAAAGTTTATCTCTTGACCCTGGCCAGAGCCTTGAGCCCCATCCAGAAGGTCCGCAGAGGCTTCGCTCAGACCCCGGTCCCCCTACTGAAAACCCTAGCCAGCGTCCTTCACCACTGAAACGGGCACCGGGCCCAAAGCCCCAGGGTAAGTGGTTCCAAAGAGGGGCAGAGAAATGGCCCAGGAGATGGGACAGAGGAAAGGAAAGGTGGCCAATGGCAGAGGAGAGGACATGTTAGAAGAACAGAAAGCACCATGGTCTAGGGGCAGAGGACTATGGCCTAGGGCTAATGTGTGCATACTACTGTCTTGCCTCAGGCCTGCTCTCTGCCTACCTCCTGCAGAGGTGCAGACTGAGGGTTTGTGGAGGGGCTTGTGGCCAGGCCATGATAGCCACATCCAAACCCAGCTCATTAGGATCTCCCCTCTCTCTTCCCTGTCCATCTCTCCAGTCCCCCCAAAGCCCAGTTACCTGCAGATGCCCCGGATGCCCCCTCCACCTGAGCCCATCCCCCCTCCACCATCACGACCGCTGCCTGCAGACCCCCGAGTGGCCAAGGGCCTGGCCCCCAGGGCAGAGGCCAGCCCCAGTTCGGCAGCAGTATCCTCACTGATTGAGAAATTTGAAAGGTGAGTTTGATCCCTGGGGGACCCTGTCGGGGTGAGGGTGGGCTCAGGACAGGAAAGACAATTATAAGACAGGCTTCTCAGTCAAACTCACACCCTTCCTCCATATGTGTCCACCACCCACCTCAGAGAGCCTGTGATTGTCGCCTTGGATAGGCCAGTCCCTGGCCCCAGCCCAGGTCCCACAGAGCCAGCCATGTTGCCACAACCACCCGTGCAGCCACCAGTGCCCCAGCTCCCTGAGGGCGAGGCCTCCCGCTGCCTGTTCCTGCTGGCTCCTGGGCCCCGGGACGGTGAGAAGGTGCCCAACCGGGACAGCGGCATTGACAGCATCAGCTCACCATCCAACAGTGAGGAAACCTGCTTCGTCAGTGATGACGGGCCCCCCAGCCACAGCCTCTGCCCCGGGCCCTCTGCCCTGGCTAGTGTCCCTGTTGCTTTGGCTGACCCCCACCGGCCCAGCTCCCAGGAGGTTGATAGTGACCTGGAGGAGGAGGACGACGAGGAGGATGACGAGAAGGACAGAGAAATCCCAGTGCCCCCGATGGAGAGACAGGAGTCTGTGGAGGTACTAACCCATGTTCACTAAGTGACAGGACCGTGTGGAGAAATCAGGAGCCTGGCTGTTCTGCTTGGTTCTTCCCCTTTCTCGGTATTTTTGGAAATAGCATGTTTCTACTCTGGATGTTGGGCTTCCTTGGTCCACTGGTACTAAATATGAGTAGCAAACCCCTGTCCACATCCCATCATTGTGACTACCAAAATCACCATGCATAGTTACAAATGCCCACTTGGGAAGTTGTTCTACACTCACCAAAGAACCACTAGATGGACCTCAGTTTTTCCATCTTGAAGATGGGCATCCTGCTTGGGGATCTTTAAAGTCCTATTCTAGCTGGAAAATCCTATGACTCAGTAGCTATGTGACATTGGGCAAGTCCGATCTTAC
>NW_006443132.1:401099-421462 GCF_000325575.1 Pteropus alecto | reverse complement strand
CTATGTGACATGTGCCAAGGCCCCGCGCTTCCACCATAAGCCTCAGTTTCCTTATTTGTAAAATGGAAAGTCTCTCATGTCCAGAGAGACTTCTCAACAGCTAGCCTCCGGAGGCACAAGAGCTAGAGCCCCCTAGGGACCTGAGGCTGTGGGGATGAAGGCTCTTGGCAGCAGGAACCCCTTTTGGACACCAGGAGCCTATCACTGCTTCCAAAAGTGCCCTTAGTTAGGTCACAGCCAGAGTGCCTGCTCCATCAGAACCCAGCTCAAAGGTGGGAGCTGAGGCCAGGGACTCAGCAAATATGTGACCAATGAATAGGAAACTGGGCCAACAGGCAATGAGTTTTATACATTTTTAGATTTTTGCTTTTTTTCTCCCACCTCAGGTACTCGGCAAGCCTTTGCTGACAGTGAACTGAGTGGGTGAATAAATAACTAACATTTATAGTCTACTTAATCTGTAGTCTGCTATGTTTTATTTATAGTAAATCATTTAATTGTCTCAATTACACATGGACTTAGTTCCTATAATTATCTGTATATGTAGATGATGAGACTTAAATACAGAGCAGTTACACAACTTATGCAAGCTAATGAATGGCAGAGTTAGGATTCGAACCCAGGAAGTCTGACTTCCCCACCCACGCACCTAACCACTGCACTATGCTGAATGGATAGAGAGAGCAGATGGCTGGGTAGAGTGGCCAAGTAAGGAAGTGCATAGCATCGGAATTGAGGGGTGGCTTTTATGACACACTGGGGAGCCATGGGTGAAGCTGTGGGGGCTTATGGGTCTAGGGATGGGAGGTAGGGTTATCTCCTAGTGGCTTTAGGCTTAGAGTAGCATTCGAGCTATTCTGAGAATTCTGGGGGCTTGGGTGATGGTTAGGTTACAAGACGATGAATAAGTGGTTGCCTCTTCTCCTTTCCAGTTGACTGTGCAACAGAAGGTGTTCCACATTGCCAATGAGCTCCTGCAAACTGAAAAGGCCTACGTTTCCAGGCTTCATCTCCTGGATCAGGTGAATGGCCCTTCGGGGATCCCGGGACCCTAGGACCTGGTAGGTGGGTGCCAAGGAGGAAGTGATAGGGTCTGAGCCCAACCCTACTATTGGGGCCAGAACCTAGAAGTGGCAAGGCTCCTCTCTGACCTTAACCCCCATCATGTCCCTGAGGCCAACTCTGATTATGACCCTTAGCCTGATCTTTGTACCAATCATCATTGCTAACCCTGGGTGGGTACACAAGCCCTAACTGCAACTCCAACCCAGATCCTGAATTTACCCCTGGCTATAAAGCAGACCTTGAACCTCATTCTAACCCTGACCTCAAATCCACTAGAATCCCTAAGGATGAGGATTTTTTTCTGTTTTATTCACTGCCTGGCACACAGTGGCACTCAAAAAATTTGCTAAATGGATGGATCTAATTCCAACCTTCTCTCTGACCCTGAATCTAATTCTGACCTTGACCCTGATCCTGATTTCTCATTGTTCCAGTGCCTACCTTCAGATCCTAACTTTGACAACCTGAAATCCAAAACCGGATATAAGCCTAACCCCATTCCCTCTCTCCTCAATCTCAAGACCATGCTGATCCTAAATGTCCACAGAGCTGCCCACAAACACTGCCCTTACCTGCAAGCTGCCCCTTCCCCAGCCAAGTCCCAGGCTGAGCTGAGCTAAGCACTCCTGCCCTGCCCCACAGGTATTCTGTGCGCGGCTGCTGGAAGAAGCTCGGAACCGCAGTTCCTTCCCGGCTGATGTTGTCCATGGCATCTTCTCTAACATCTGTTCCATCTACTGCTTCCACCAGCAGTTCCTGCTGCCTGAGCTAGAGAAGCGCATGGAGGAATGGTGAGGGGCCCCAGAACTAGGCTGCCCACCCTCCTGTGCACTTGCCTGCTGAGCCCAGGCCAGATGGGTGCATGAGATTTCATTCCTGCCTGCTCTCTCCTCTTACCGCCTGTCACAAAAAGAATCAGGCCCAAGCTCTGCCTTCTAGGCCCTCCCAGTCTAATATGAAACATAGACCAGGACTCAGAAAATTCCATCAGAATAGCAAAGCTCTTAAGAGTATGAGGTTAAGAGCCAAATTGGCTGGGTTCAAATTCCAGCTCTGCCACTTGTAGCTTTGTGACGTTAAATAAATTTCATAAATTACTGTGCTTCAGTTTCCTCTCTATGAAATGAGGGTAATAATTATATACTGCTCTGTAGGGTTGTTTTAAGGATTAAATGAGTCAATACATGTAGAGGGCTTAGAACAGTAACCAGTACGTAAGTGTTCAATGAATGTGAGCTGTTGTTCTTTTTTATCAGTGCTATGACAGCTGTGAATGGGAGGTTGTGGGAATCCAAATAGACCAAAGCTAGCCTGGGGGTTAGAGAATGATTCAAGGGAGGAGGTAATGCCTGAGCTGAGGCCTGAGGTAGAAGGGCAGGGTTGATAGGCAATCTCCTGGCCTAGAGGCTCTTCTCTTCCAATCCGTCCTTTAGAGTCTACACTACCTGCCAAAATGGTCTTTCTGAACAACAATCAGACCATGTCATTTCCTGCTTAAAACATCTCCACATTCCTCACACCCACAGGATAAAGTATGTGTCGCCCTCACCAGACTGAGACCACATAGGGCTGGCATGAAGCCACTTCCTACACCTCCCCAACTGACTGTGACCCCTGAGGGCTGGATCAGGCCTGGTCCTGTGTGTCCCCCAGCCAATTGAGACTCCTGAGGAGTGCAACCGCCTGGTCAGTTAGCCTCCCCTACCAGAGACCCTATCAGAGCTCACTGAAGTGTGGCTCATTTGTGTCCCCAGAATCACCCAACATAAGACTGGGCACAGAATCAATAATCAGCATGTGAAGTGAGGTCAGGGCAGGTATTCCATGATTTGTCATTCCTGGTGCTCAAGCAGGGCAGAGTTGGGGTAGATGACAGCCCAGGCTGTGGTCTCAGGTCAAGCTAAGCCTCTTGACTTAATGGGCCTATAATATAAGAAGAATTTCCAAAGGAGCAGACTGGCTGAGAAGTAGATTTCCAGGTCTGAAGTGAAAGTGGCCTGCCTAGGGCTGCAGACCTATAGGGTGGGGGCATTGGGGGACAGGGATCAACAGGACCATGTCAGCCCTTGCTTCTACCTCAGGGACCGCTACCCACGCATTGGAGACATCCTGCAGAAGCTGGCACCCTTTCTTAAGATGTACGGCGAGTACGTGAAGAACTTTGACCGGGCAGTGGAGCTGGTCAACACCTGGACAGAGCGCTCCACCCAGTTTAAAGTGATCATCCATGAGGTGCAGGTAAGTGGCAAAGCTGGATGGGGCAGACTGGGGAGGAGAGGTCTGTGGGGACGTGGTAGGGGGTCTGTGGCCAGACCTAAGCTCTCTGCTTCTGCCTATCACAGAAGGAGGAAGCTTGTGGGAACCTGACATTGCAACACCACATGTTGGAGCCCGTGCAGCGCATCCCCCGCTATGAGCTACTTCTCAAGGACTATCTGTTAAAGCTGCCCCATGGCTCCCCGGACAGCAAGGATGCCCAAAGTGAGTGCACATACCCAGGCCCTGCCCTGTACCAAGACTTAACTAACAGGGTCAGCCTTCCACTGCCGCATAATTGAGATCACAGAATAGGATCTCCAAACTGAAAGGCCAACATTGAGGTTCTGGAGTGAAACCCCAGGATGAACCTCCAGATTGAGGTCTCTGCCTGAGGACCCAGACAGAACATTCAGGAGTCCCCCAGTCTGAAGTTCCCAACTGGGATGCCAGATTTTTGAGGGGCATGCCCAGAATTATCCCCTAAAGGGAGCTACTTGTTTCCTAGGCCAAGACCCCACGCTAACCCCTAGACTTGTTTGTAAATGAAATTGTCCCAAGTCTGAAGTGATACTGAGCCTGAACCCCCAGGGACTGAGCCACCAGACTGAGAGCCCAGACTGAGCCGATCCCTCTTTACTGAATTACACAGCTGAACTCCCCAGAAAGAGATTTGTCTCATCAAGCCCCCGATTTCCATCCTCCACACTTAGAGCCCACTCTGTGTCTGCCAGCCACTACCTAGAATGAACCTCTCAAAAGAACCTCCAGGTCTGATCAGAGCTCCACAGAATCACTTCTCCAGAACTGAACTTCCCAGAATGAACCCCATATTTTCTGCCTCCCAGATTAAGATCTCTACGCTGAGATACCATCTCTCCAGACTGAGTTCTCACACATTGAATCACTAGAAAAGTGTTTAATTCTGATTTCTCAAGTATGAGACCCAACCCCCCAGGGACACACCCCAAAAAGTACTTCCCAGAGTTTCTTCCACTTTCCCCCAGGCTGTCATTTTCATTCATTTCTTCATTAACGTAATATTTACTAAGCAGCTCGGTGTTCTTTGCATTGTCCTAGGCACAAGAGATATGGAGGTGAACAAGACAGACAAGGTCCTTGATCTCAGGGAGTGTATATTTTAGTCAGGGAGACAGACAAAAAACAAACATATAGCAAGTCCTTAAATAACACCATTTCCTTCAACATAGTTTCATTAGAACATTGATGAAGTGCTGTAGGAACTTAACTCATATCAATTAGCATTATGATTAAACTGGTTTCATTATACATTATTTCTCTGCAGTTCCACAAACCAATCGATGATGTTAAGTGAGGACTTACTGTAATAAATACACAGGAGAATATTAGATAGGTGCTACATGTAATTCAGAGAACAAGAGGGTAATTGGGTGGCCTTTTGAGAAGACATTTGAATATAACCTGAATAACGAAAAGAAGGGAGCCACATGCAGGTTAGGGAAGAGTACTGATAGGGGAGGTGTACATTCCAGGCAGAGGCAACAGCAAGTGCAGAGTTCCTAAGGGGGAGGTTAGGGTAGGGGGTGGCAGCTTGCTTATCTCTGGACCCACAAGAGGGCCAGTGTGACCTGAGCATGACAAGTGAGGGCAGAATAGTAGAAGTAGTGTTGGAGAAAGGAATAAGACTTTGAAGGCCAAGATAAGTGGATGGATTTTATTCTGAATATAGTGGGTAGCCACGGGAAAGTTTTGATTGGGATTACTTGGGGAGCAGGAGAGATACCAGTTAGAAAAGACTTTTGTAATAAATTAAGTGAGAAAAGTTGGTTTAGATGAGGATGATAGTAGTGAAAGTAATGAGAAATGGCTGGATTCAGGATGTATTATACAATTGATCCTTGAACAATGCAGGGGTTTGAGGCGCCCCCCGCCCCCAAATGAAAGTCTGTTTACAACTTCACTTCCTCAAAACTTAACTACTAATAGCCTACTGTTGATAGAAACATTCAAGAATGACTTGCAGATTTTTGGCTGGTGGTGATTGTTTCTGAGATGACCTTAGAAGTTTAATTTTGGACTTGTTCAAAGTGACTGCCAGTGAGGCAATTAGATGAGTCTAGAATCCTAGGGAGAGATCTAGATGTCACTGGCACATAGACAGTATACAAAGCCATGAGGCTGGACATGATCACCAAGGGAGTAAGTGTAAATAGAGAAGAAAAGGAGGTCAAGGACAAAGGTGAGGGAGGTGGAATCAGCAAAGAAGACTTAGAAGGAGCAGTCCTAAAGGTAAGAGGAAAATCAGGAAACTGGTGTCCTAGAAGCCACAAGAGTCAGGGACAAACAGCTGTGTATACTTCCCAAACTGAGTCCCGCCTTCCCTACTAGATGGGATACTTTGCTACCAAGGCTAGACCTCTAGAAAGAGCTAGAACCTTAGAAAGTTTGATAGTTGAGCTCTACAGACAGACATTTGCAAACTAAGTACCATATTCTCCTTAAATGAAGCCCCCACAAGGTGGCAGAATGAGCTACATAACCTAAGGATCTAGAAAAAGCCTTCCACACTGATTCCCATGGACTGACATCTCTAACCTGAGCCCTCAGGCTGAACCCAGTCCAAGGTCCCAGTTATAGATCTACTACACTGGTTTCCCCAAACTAAGACCCCCAGACTGGGCCTCCAGAATGGTCTCCCCACCCTGAACTATGAACATGGGTTTGCAGTCAGAGCTTTCAGCCTGAGGTCCCAGAGTGAGATTTCACCAAAAAAGCCATGCAGTCTGATCTCCTTGGCCACAATTCTATAGACAGGTATTGCCAAACTGAGCACCCTAGATTAATCTCTCTACTTATTGTCCTTCAGACTGAGACTTCTAGCCTGAGCCCAAAAGACTGACACTCCAGATCCATCCCACAGACTGAGAACACTGAGCCCTCAGACTGAATTCCCAGAGTTTCCCAGGGTAAACCCCAGAAGGAACCCTGAGATTGAGCTGCCCAGACTGAGCTTCAAACAGAGATTACAGACTGCATTCTCCCTAGTCCAAGTCCCACTAATTAGGCAACCCACACCAAGCTCTGAGTCTGATCTTCCCAGTCTCAACTACCAGACTGACTTCCCTCAGACTGTGCTCTCCATTTTTTACCTCCCAGACTTAGATTTATGGATTGAGATTCCCAGGCTGAGTCCAACAGATTGAGGTATCCTGACTGGGCCCCATACTGAGACTCAAGAAAGATACCTCACTGTCACTGGGGTCCCCAGAAGAAGCTTCCCATCTCATTTTTCTACTTAGAGCCCATGAGTTCTACAGAATCACATGTCCATATTGAGCTTCCAGGACTGAATTCTGCAACTTTATCTCCAAAGTGGACCCCTAGCATGATATTCTCAAACTGAAAATCTCCAAATGAGTTCCCTGGACTGGACCCCCAAAGTAAGCTGCCAGTATAAGCTCTCTAGACTAGGCCTCAGATTGAGTTTTTTAAATTTTTATATTTTTCAATTATAGTCGACATATTAATTTTAGGTGTACAGCAGTGATTCAACATTTATATAACTTATGAAGTGATCGCCCCAATAAATCAGTACCCATCTGACACCATACATAGTTATTACAATACTACTGACTATATTCCCCATGCTATACTCTATATCCCCATGACTATTTTGTAACTACCAATTTGTACCTCTTAATCCTCTCCCCCTTCACCCATCCCCCCACTCCCCAATCTGACAACCATCAAAATGCTTTCTGTGTCTATGAACTTGTTTCTGTTGTTTGTTTGTTTATCCTGTTCTCTAGATTCCACATATAACATTTGTCTTTCTCTGTCTGACTTACTCCACTCAGCACAATACCTTCTAGATTCATCCATGTTGTTGCAGATGGCAAGATTTCATTCTTTCTATGGCTGAGTAATATTCCATTGTATATACATACCACTTCTCCTTATCCATTTATCTACTGATGGACATCCAGGCGGTCTCCATATCTTGGCTATAGTAAATACTGCCGCAATGAACATATAGATTCACATGTCCCTTCAAAGTAGTGGTTTGCGTTTCTTCAAATAAATACCCAGAAGTGGGATTATAGGGTCCTTCTTTGTCTCTTATTATAGCCTTTGTTTTAAAGTCTATTATGTCTGGTATAAGTATTGCTACCCCAGCTTTTGTTTCCCTTTTCATGAAACATCTTTTTTCATCCCTTTACTTTCAGTCTGTGTGTGTCTTTCAATCTGAAGTGAGTCTCTTGCAGGCAGCATATGTAAGGGTCTTGTTTTCTTATCCATTCAGCCACATTTTCTTTTAACTGGAGCATTTAATGCATTTACATTTAAAGTAACTGTTGCTAGATATGTAGTTACTGCCATTTTATTATTCTTTTTTTATCTTTTTGTTCTTTTTCCTTCTTAAAGAAGTCCCTCCAATGTTTCCTGTAATACTGGCTTCGTAGTGATGAACTCTAGCTTTTTTTTTTTTTTCTAAGAAGCTCTTTATCTGTCCTTCAATTCAATTCTAAATGATAGCTTTGCTGAGTAGAGTAACCTTGGTTGTGTAGGTCCTTTCTTTTCATTACTTTGGATATATTGTGCCAATCCCTTCTGGCCTACAAAGTTTCTGTTGAGAAATCAGCTGATAGTCTTATGGGAGCTCCCTTGTAGGTAACGAACTGCTTTTATCTTGCTGCTTTTAAGATGGTCTCGTTGTCTTTAACTTTTGCCATTTTAATTATGAAGTGTCTTAGTGTGGGCCTGTTTGGGTTCATCTTATTCAGGACTCTCTGTGCTTCCTGGGCTTGTATGTCTATTTCCTTTGCCAGGTTAAGGAACTTTTCAGTCATTATTTATTGAAATAGGTTTTCAATTCCTTGTTCTCTTTTCTCCTTCTGGTATCCTTATGATGCGAATATTGCTATGCTTGATGCTGTCCCAGAGGTTCCTTTTTTTGGATTTCTTTTTCTTTTTGCTATTCTGATTGGGTGTTTTCTGATACTTTATCTTCTGAATCGCTGATTTGATCCTCCACTTCATCTAATTTACTGTTAATTTCTAAGGTATTCTTCATTAATGTTATTGTAGTCTTCATTTCTGACTGGTTCTTTTTATGTTTTCTATCTCTTTGTTAAAGTTCTGAGTTCCTCTACTCTTCCTATAAATTCATTGAGCATCCTTATCACAAGTTTTTGACCTCTGCATCTGGTAGATTCCTTGTCTCCATTTTGTTTAGTTCTTTTTCTGGAGCTTTGTTTTGTACTTTCATTTGGAACATGTTTCTTTGTCTTCCCATTTTGGCTGCCTACTTGTGTTTATTTCTATGTATTAGGTAGAACATGTCTCCTGGTCTTAGTAGAAGTATGTAGTAGGTATGCTACATAAGTGGGCCCAGTGGCACAGTCTTCCCTGGTCATCTGAGCTGGGTGCTCCAGGTATGTCCCTTGTATAGGTTATGTGTGCCCTCCTGTTGTAGTTGAGCCTTGGTTGCTATTTGCTTCTCAGTGGAAGGGATTGACCCTTGAGCTGATTGGTTGTGAGGGCTGGGCATGATCAGTGGAGGAGCTGTTGTGCAGGGGCTGACCCTACAGAGCAAGTATTACTTTAGCAGGGCTCTAGTGCCTGCCCTATCTGCTCTTTGGGTAGAGCAGATATAACCCCAGATATAACCCCAGGTGGTGCTCCAGCGTAGACTGAAGATATAAGCCTCAGATATAACCCCAGATGGTGCTCCAGCTTAGACTGAAGCCCCCCACTGTATGAGAAGTGTAGGCAGGGGCTTCCTGGGAGGGATCCTGCTGCAGGCCAAGTTTAGCTGCAGCCTGTGCCCTGCCCAGGGCCACCTGGCATGAGCCACCAAGCAATCCACAGATGCCACCACCCACACTGGGCTCGGAAGTACCTCGAGAGGCCAAGCCACAAACCAAGGCCGGCTGCTGCTAGCAACAGGCTTGAGGCTGCTCAGCACGAAGTATGGGGCATGCTGAGGCCAGATGATGCTTGTTTAGGTTTTGTGAACCTTTGAGAGATTTTAGGAAAGTCCACACTATGACCCAAGACAGGCGTTTTGTATGGAAAATCCATTGGAAATGGCTTGGGTGGGCCCACATGTTGGGAGGGGTGGGGTGTCAGGGAATCACCAAGGTGAGGCAACCAGTGTTAATTACATTGATGGAGTCTCAGATATTGTGGCCTTCTGGGTCTGCGAGCCAGGCAGGGCAGGGCTCAACAAAGGAACGATGCCCTCTGGGACCAGCTTGTTTCATGTCTCCATCCCTCTGGTCACTCTTGAGGTAGCCTCTTCTATGTGTTCCTACTTGTAGAACTTCTGTTCAGCTAGACTTCAGATGACTCTCAATAATGGTTGTTTTGTAGTATAGTTGTAATTTTGATGTGGTTGTGGGAGGAGGCAAGTACCGCATTTACCTACTCCGCCATCTTGACCGGAACTCAGATTGAGTCATTTTACTATCTGTGTGTCCCTGGGCAAACTACTCAGTCTCTCAGTCTTAGTTTTCTGGTGTGTAGAACAGGCATGATAATACCTACCTCATAGTTATCTGGAGGATAAAGGAGATAATGAAGGTAAAGCGTTTAGCACAGTACCTAGCACATGCTACAGGCTCAATAAATGTTAGTTGTTTCTATTACTGAATACCCTGGCTGATGCCTTCCATACTTAGTGCCTCTAAAAATCAGCCCCCAGATTAAGTTCACCAAATTTAGTTTCCTGTTTTGTACCAATCTCAGCCCTATCTGTATGTGTCCCTGGAAAGAACCTCAGAACTTGAGCTTGGCTGTCTGAGCTTCCCACACTGAGCCTAAAGATGAACCCCTCCTCGCCCCCCCCCCAAAAAAAAAACTTCCCAGTCTGGTTTTTTGAGCTGCTCAGAATGAGACTCTGAATGAAAACCAGCCCGAGAGATGCTCACTAAGTCCCCCAGCCCAAGATCTTAAGCTGACCTCCCTATTTTTTCCCTCAGACTAAAATCCCCAGGCAGAGCATGAGAAAGTGCCTCCAGCTCTGAACTCCACTGAATCATACCTCTGGTTCCCCAGACTTGACTCTCCTACTTTCTACTTCCCAGTCTAAATTCTAGAGCCCGGACCCCATGCTGGGCTTCCCAAACCAAGTCAGCTGGAACTCCTGACCTGAGCTGCCTACCCTGAGCCCAAGACTGGACTCTGAACCAACATTCCAGACTGCCAAACTCAGACCAGACCCCACCAAAGCCTCCATACCAAGCTCCTACACCAGGCTCTCCAAACTGCACTCCCTAGCCTGAACTCCAAATGAATTCCTAGACTGGCATCCCCACACTGAATCCCCAGACAGCTTGGACACACTGAACTCCTGGAAATGCCAGTCCATTCCCCACATAAGACATCTCCAGACGGAGTGCCTGATAGCAAAGCCTCTAGTCTGAGTCCAGCAGCCTACACAAGCTTGACTTATAGGCCCACAACTTGCCAGAGTCTTCTTCCTGTCCCTTCCCTGGGCACCTTCTGCCTCTGCCACCCAACATGGGGGTGCCACCTCTTCTCTGAGTCTCAGTTTTCCCATAGGTCAAATGGCACAATCACACCTATCTTACAGGGTTGTTATGAAGATTGAAGGAGTTAATTTATTCAAAGCATCTGTTGGGGAGCCCTGGAGATAGTGGTGGGACCTTGGCCCCATCCTAGGGAGCTCCTAGTCTACTCCAGGATACAGATGTGGATATATAAACATACAATGAACACACAGTGTGAACAGTGGGACACAGGGGAGCTAAGAGGAATGTGGAACCCAGCCTGGGAACTCAGGGCAGGCTTTCTGGAGGAGATGAGCTGAATCTAGAAGATTAAGTGGCAGTTGGCCAGGTGAAGCAAGACAGGACATGTTGAGAGAGGTGCAAATGAAGAAAGCTGGAGAGGTCAGCAGAAGCCAGATCACTAAGGGCTTTGAATGCCAGGGTAAAGGGCTGAGTCTTTACCCTGCAGGCATAGGGGAGCCATTGACAGATTTGAGCAGAGGAATGATAGCCAGCCATGTGTGAGAAAGCTCCCTCTGACAGCTAGGACAGAAGAAGAGTTGGAGATTGAAGACTGACACCTGAAAGGCCTGAGCTGGGACAGGGGCCACAGATCTTGAGCACCAAGACTTGGTTATGGAGAATAGGGCCTCCTAGGAAAACAAGACTTAGCTTGCCAACCATATGCACTTTCTCCAGAAGCACATGTGCTCCTTCCATTACAGGCATATTTTCTGAGTGGGAAAATCCAGCACTGTATAATAGACAAAAGTGGGGTGCATCAGCAGGATTTGTTGGTGTATGGAGATGTATAGGGACTTATTTCAATTTTTTTTTTCCTGATGATACCTGGCCACTATAGGAAATATGGACATTGTGGGAAAGATAAAAAAGGGAGAGAGGAAAAAATCACCTGTGATACAAGCCCCCAGAGTATAAGCAAGAGAAACATTTTGACATGTATTCTTCCTGGTGTTTTTTTATTCACATATATTTGTGAAATCAAGATCTTTCAGTATATACAAGTTTGTATCCTTTTCTTAAAATGTCCTGAGCATTTCCAAGATTATGAAAAACCCTACATAAGTATCATTTGTAAAGGTTGTTTAGTAGACCATTATATGAATGCACATTAATTTATTTAACTGAACCTCTACAGTTGGACATTTTTGTTTCCAGTTTGACACTGTTTTAAATACCATTGCAATCAAAGTGTATTTGTATATAGAACATGTATTTTCTTAGTTCCTATAATCAGAATTATTGAGACAAAGAATAGGATCATCTCTTTGTTTCTTTATATGACTTTTTTTTCTGATTATAAAAGTAATACATGTTCTTTGTCAAAAACATGAAAAATACAGAAAAATCTAAAGAAGATAATAAAAACCACCCGTAGTTCCACCATCCAGAGACAACTTGTTAAACATGGGTATGTTTCCTTCTAGTTACATATGTAATTATTATCGATATTTTTAATGGTAATAATAATTTTTTAATTTTGTATTAGTGGCTGCCAGCTATTCCATGTATTACGATTGTGGCATTGAGACAGTTTCTGATTTTTAAAGTGATGTTGCTATCGACATCTTTGAGGCTGGTGCTTTCTGGGATGGGGAGGGTATGGTCAGGCCATGAGGAGGTATTCGAGGAGCAAAGCAGCCTTGAAGAGCTTCTTCTCTGCTAGTCCCCCATCTGACATCCTACTCTGCCTGCAGAGTCTCTGGAGCTGATAGCCACAGCAGCAGAGCACTCTAATGCTGCCATCCGCAAAATGGTGAGTGGCCCTTCTATCCCTGCCCTTCCTTGGCCACCCACCCATGGTGTCTCTGTCCTGGGCTTGTGACTTGTGGATATCTAAGGGGAGGCTGGCGCTCCAACCCTGCCTTTTGCTCACTGTCTCTTGCCAGGAGCGAATGCATAAGCTGCTGAAAGTCTATGAGCTGTTAGGGGGTGAGGAAGACATTGTCAGCCCCACCAAAGAGCTCATAAAAGAAGGCCACATCCTTAAGCTGTCAGCAAAGAATGGGACCACTCAAGACCGTTACCTCATATTAGTAAGTGCCAGGTGTGGGGTTGTGGGTGGGCCATGCCCCCATACATGTTGACTTGGTAATCACTCAAGACTGTAACTCCCGCTAGCCATTCTTTCCTCCATTAACTCATTGTACTTTTACTACCTATACTAGATGATGTAACTAAGACAGAGAGAAGCAACTTGCCCAAGGTCACCCAACTAGGAAGTAACTCCCATGCCTAGGCTCTTTCCTTGCAACTTTTGTGCCCAATCTGGGCTGTCTTCTCCATCTATTGTTTCGAGTCCCCAGTAATAAAGCTTGAGGAGTACTATAAGGGAGCTGGACCACACCCCTCCTGGTCCTCCACACATACATCCCAAACCTTTTCCTTCCTAGTTCAATGACCGCCTTCTTTACTGCGTGCCCAGGCTGCGGCTCCTTGGCCAGAAGTTTAGCGTGCGGGCACGCATTGATGTAGATGGCATGGAGGTAAGCACAAGGAGGTGGGAAATGGGACCTGGAGTGGGGCCTTGGTGCTAGGAGATTGTAACAAAGACATTCTGATTTTGAACCCAAGTCTATGCATGCATCTGTGCAGAGGATGAAGGCCCTGGGGAGCTCAATAGGCCTCACAAAGCTCTTTCTCCCTCCATTCAGCTAAAGGAAAGTTCCAACCTCAATCTGCCTCGGACCTTCCTGGTGTCAGGAAAGCAGCGCTCCCTGGAGCTTCAGGCCAGGTACTTGCCCTTCCCTATACCTTCCCTTCAAATATGCTGAGGCATTCTAGGCCTAACACCAGGCAGACAGGCTACCTCCCTAGGGGAGAGATTGTTCCAGAGAAAGATGCAGTCTTGCTCTTTTGGTGGGTTTTGTTAGAGGAGAGGGAAGAATGAGATGAATAACAACAACACAAATAGTTCATTATAGATTCAGAGATTTAAGAGAAATACCAAATGCAGTGCTTGGTCCTTGATGACAGGCTGATTTGAGAAAAAAAGCCTTAAAAGATATTTGCAAGACAACTGGGAAAATCTAAATGTGAACTGAGCATTACATAATGGGGAATTACTGCTAACTTCTTCAGCTATGATCATGGTATAGAGGTTATATAAGAGAATGACGCTGTTTTCTGATGCATGCATAAGATTTAGTATCATGATATTCATAATTTATTTTTAAGTGGTTTATCAACCAAAAATACATATATGTATACATATATGCATACACATATACATACATATAAAATACATATTAATAATATATACATGTATGAAGTAAATATGGTAAAATATTTTAAAATTTTGTATCTATATAGAGGGTATATATTTAATGCCCTTGTGTTACACTGTCTACTTTTCTGTATGCTTGAAATTTTTCATAAAAAATTTTAAATAACAAATTTAAAAATAATACCCAGTCATTTAACAAAGGGGCTTCTTTCATATCCATCTTCTACTGGATGATTAT
Organism: Pteropus alecto; assembly: GCF_000325575.1. Classification (NCBI taxonomy): domain Eukaryota; kingdom Metazoa; phylum Chordata; class Mammalia; order Chiroptera; family Pteropodidae; genus Pteropus; species Pteropus alecto. Next base: position 407,160 of record NW_006443132.1, on the reverse strand, counting down.
AACAATAGCTCACGTTTAACGAAGACTTGCTCTTAATGCTAGGCATTGATTTAAGTTTAACTTAAACAATTTAAGTGTAAATTGATGAGTTCAATCCTTAAAACCACCCTTGAAGTACTGTTAGCATCAGCCCCATTTTACAGTTGAGGAAACTGAGGCACAGAAGAGTTGTGTACCTTGCCCAAGAGCCCGCAGCTAGAAAGGAACAAAGCTGGAATTGGCGCTCACTGCCTTCTGAGGGCCCAGGTGATAGGGTATCAAGGTCATGGTCAGGACTAGAGAGTGGATGCACATGGCTAGATGATCTGCTTCTGACAGGCTACAAGGAAATGAGAAACGAGAGTCAGAACTTTCATTGTTGAGACTGCATGGAGGCTGGAGAGGTGGATGTGGGCTGGGGGTGTTGGAAGTTCCAGAAAACAGAGCATCCTGGAGATCTGCAGCCAGGAAAGTGAGAACAAAGCTGACAGGCATATCAGGAAGGTGGCGGGAGAGGTGTGGGACCCAGTCGTGCCTCAGAAGAGCCTGAGTGACAAGCTTCAATACTGGGACACCTAGTATGCTAGGAGGGTGGAGGGAGGGGGCTGCAGAGGGATGCTGGGCCCAGAAGGGTGCGCTTAGCAGTGTAGGGTTTCCTCCTAGTGGCAGAAGGAAGGCATGGAGGGTTTGCTTTGCAATTGCTTTTACTGTCCTTTAAAAAGTTATTTTAATGAAAAATTTCAATTTTTTTTTTTTTTGTAGAAATACAACCACCACCCATATGCCCACCACTTAGATAACTGGTTCTCAACCTTGATGACATGTAGGAATCAGCTGGGGAACTTTCAAAAAAAACTGATGTCTGGGACCCACCCCCAGAGGCTCTGATTTAATTTGTGTGGGGTGTAGTTTGAACATGGGGAGTTTTAAAAGCTCCCCAGGTGAATTTAATGTGTGTAACAGGGTTTAGAACCACTGCCTTAGAAAAATGGCTATTGACATTTTGCCATGTATATCTTTTGCTGAATCATTTTAAAGTAAATTATAGACATGACTCTTTACCCCTATATACTTTATCATGCATTGCCAAAAACACTATTGTGGCTCTTAAAAATCAAAAGCAATATTTTTACTGCAAAAAAATTAGAAGATATAAATTAAAAAGATTTTTTTTAAAAAAAAGAATGCAATCAGAATAAAGTAAAATTCACTAGAACTGTACCACCTAGAGAGAGAGCCAGTGCTAATATGTTGGCAGATCCCCTTTAAGGGCTTTCCTCTATCCACCTGTGTGTGTGTACACATAACACACAATGTTTTCTTTCTGTATTTTATTATGAAAAATTTCAAAATACAGAAGAGTTTAAAGAATTGTACAGTGAATACCCATAAACCTATCATATAGATTCTACAAATGTTAACATTGTGCTATATTTATTTTATCACAAATCTATCCTTTCATCCATCCACCAATCCATCTGATTTTTTTTTTACTGCATTTCAAAGTTAGTTATAGACATCGCTATACCTTATCCTTAAAGAGTTTGGCGTGTATATCATTACCTAAAGTTCAATGTTTGTTTAAGGTCCCTCCCCCCTACCCACCCCCCCACCTTTTCTTGAGGCAAAATTTTCAGACAGTGAAAAGCACAGGTCTTAAATATACCATGGATGAGTTTTGACAAATGTAAACACTCGTGTCACGTATATTTTTAAACAAAAATGAAATGCTATATGTGTATTTTATATATGTTGTTTCACTTAACATATTATAAACAGCTTTGTAGCTCATTCAAGTTGTCTTTTTTTTTTGTACCTGATTCCCCATTGTTGGACACTTAGGTTTCTTCCAATTTTTCACTATAATAAATAGCATTGCAAATGGACATTCTTGTAGCTACATATTGACTCACATCCTTAATTTTTCATAAAGTAGTTCTAAGGATACAGTCAGACTTTCATCCTAGGAAAACACTTTTGATGTCTGGAGTGTGGATGTGGAAGGGGATTAGAAGAGAGAGGTCAGGAGGCAATCAGCCAAAAGGCTGGGTTCTATCCCTAGTTAGCACTTGATAGGACTGCAACTGAGCAGAAGCCTTGGAAACTGCAGGGCAGACAGTAGAGTTGGGGACAGAATGGAAAGGGAAGGGGAAATTCACATTAATTGAGCATCTAGTGTACCAGGGATTGTGCCAAGCATTTTACACGTCACCTCGGTTACTGCTCGGAACAACCCAGACTGATAATTATCATCTCCATTTTACAAGTGAAGAAAAATAAACTGCCCTCCTTTATCAAACTTGACATTCCAGCAACAGGGAACTATTTGTGGTTTCTTGTATGTTCCATACTCTTCCACATAATCCTTCTTTAGCAGCCCCCACCAAAACTCCAGGCTGGGGCAGGTTTCCGCTTCTGGGCTCCTCAGCCCTATTTTCACTCTGTCACAGCACTAATCCCCTATATTGTCCCTATCTCTCCTCTCTAGACCATGTGCTCCTTGAGGGTAGGGTCCTCTCTCAGGCTCAAGTTCCTAGCACAGGATCTGGAAGGTATTAGTAACTATGAATAAACACAGACAGGTAATAATTGAAGGAGCAGAGGGTCAAATCCCAGGTCTGTCTTGATTCCAAAACACCTGCTCTTTACCATTCCAATTGCTTTTGGTTGGCCTGCCTAACCCAACATCTTTCTTTTTTGCCCCCAAGGACTGAGGAGGAGAAGAAAGACTGGGTCCAGGTAACATCCAAGAAGCTTTGTGGTAGGGGGCTGGAGGAGTATTAACAGGTCTCCTAGGGGTTGGTGGACTCTCCCCTAAAACTCACATCTGACCAGAATGGTCCTGGACAACAAACTTTACCATCCCCATTTTACAGATAAGCCAACTGAGGTCCAGAGGTTAAGCAGAAACTAACAAATTCTTCCTTTAGAGAGCTGGCTCCTCTGAGAGTGTAACCCCAGTGAGTTAAGCCCTGTTAAACCTTAAGCCCAGACAGTGGCTAGGAAGGCCTTCTGAGGTTTTGTAGCCACTGATCTCCCCTCCCTCTTTCCACAAATATAAGAACTGAAACCTGACTTTGGAAAGGGACTTGCTCAAGGGGCAGAGCAGTGCCTAGGACTCACTTTTCTGACTCCAAGCTAGGTCACGGGAATGTTGAGGTGAGAGTGGAAATGGGTGGGTTGTGAAGCGATCTGACCTCTCATTTCTTAACACCGCCTCCCCAGGCCATCAACTCCACCCTCCTGAAGCATGAACAAACGCTGGAGACCTTCAAACTGTTAAACTCAGCAAACAGGGAAGATGAAGACACACCCCCTAACTCTCCAGTAAGAGTCTACACCCCCTCCCTCTGCACTGGGACCCCTTCCAGGCCTCCAAGTCCCCACCTTTACCTTGAGATGTTCTTCTCTTCCCAGAGAATAAAGACCAGAGAGGCAGTGCATGACTTCAGAAGCAGTCTTCTGTTGGTAGGGCCTCAGAGGAATCACTAGGGAAATGGAGGCCCAGAAAGTAGAAGTGATTTACCTTCAGTAGCACAGTGAGGTAGGGACAGAGCCAGGAATCAAAGGCAGGTCTTCTGAACATGTCTGCTGCCTCCCAGTGATGATCCAAGCCTTGGAGCAGGGGCAAGGGCTGGCTGGACTGGGCTAGGGAGTAGCTGTCTCTGACCTGGGACCTGGCCCTCTCTCCAGAACGTGGATCTTGGGAAGCGGGCACCTACACCCATCCGAGAAAAGGAAGTCACCATGTGCATGCGCTGCCAGGAGCCCTTCAATTCCATCACCAAGCGCAGGCACCACTGCAAGGCCTGCGGGCATGTGAGTGTTGGGTGGCAGGGGCAGAGCTAGGGAGGGGACAGGCTGGCAGCCTGAAGGCTCACTTCTGAGAGGGCTCCCACCAAGCGGGGAGAGGCCGTGAGTCTGCTGTGGGAGTTAGTACACTGAAGGGGAAGGCCTGCTGGAATCAAGCTTCTCTTGCCCACCTGCCACTCCAGGTGGTTTGTGGGAAGTGCTCCGAGTTCCGGGCCCGCCTCATCTATGATAACAACCGCTCCAACCGCGTGTGTACTGACTGCTACGTGGCCTTGCATGGGGTACCTGGGAGCAGCCCAGCCTGCAGCCAGCATACACCCCAGCGCCGGAGGTCCATCCTGGAGGTAAGAGCCAGACCCACAACCACTAACCGTCCCACACTGAAGCCTGGGCATCTGAAACCATAGGGTGGCATGTGCATCCATTGAACAAGTGATCCAGGCTTGGAGTGAATACAATGAATGCAAGAGTGAATGAAAGCCAGTAATTTTTATTTAAGTGCTTTAGACATTTAATCCTAACAGTAACTATCTATCCATGCTATTACTATCCCTATTTTACAAATGAGGAAACTGAGGCCCAAGGAGGTTGTTTGCCCAAATCAGACAGCCATTGAGTGGCAAGCCTTGGATGTATTTTTTTTAAACAAATTTGTTTCTTATTACAAAGCAGGATATGTGCACTGAAGAAAATTAGACAATATTAAACAAAAATAATAAAAACACCCTATACTACCCACTAGATTACCACTAATGCTTTTGTTTCTTATCTTTCTAAGCACGTGCACATTTTGTGTTTAAATAGAGTTATTTTACTTAACACTTAAAGAATGCTTACTCTGTGCCAGGCACACTGTTTTAAGCACTCTGCCTCTATTCATTTAACTCTTACAACAGCTCTATAGGCTCTCCTTCCAAGTGAACACATTTTCATTTAGAGCTAAGATTCTGAGCCAGGCTGCCTTACCCCCACCCATCCCCTTAACCACAATGCTAGGTTGCTTCTCACCGAGTGCAGGGAATGAATATGTGAAAGGTGAATAAAGATGGGAAAAAAAGAAGTTGAGGTATAAATGCATAAATGGCTTGAGGAATAAATGGACTGATAGAAGAATGCCTGGCATTTAGGTGCCCCTGCTGAGAGCTGTATATCCTTCCCACCAACTCTTAAAGGTGGAAACCATGGCCTGACTGACTCACCTGAGGACATTGGGCAAATCACTCCTGGCATCTGAGCTTCAGTGTCCTCATCTGCAGTATGGGCATAGCAATCCCTACACTGTGGGGGTATTGAAGCCCAGAGGAGCCAGCCTAGGCCTTCGATCAATACTGATGCTCCCCATATCTCTGGCCACAGAAACAGGCCTCAGTGGCTGCGGAGAACAGCGTGATCTGCAGCTTCCTACACTACATGGAGAAGGGTGGGAAAGGCTGGCACAAGGCATGGTTTGTGGTCCCTGAGAATGAACCCTTGGTGCTGTACATCTATGGAGCCCCTCAGGTGTGTACCCTGCTCCTTTGGGTCTCTTCAGCCACCTGGCAAAACCTGGCTTCCCCCTTCCACTTCTGTCCTTGTCCTCTCCTTGTCCTTGGGGGATAGGGTAAGCCTCAGTGGAAGTCAGAACCCCCACTATTGTGAGACAGTCTAGCTTGATGCAAAGACTGATTGTGGGCCAACATATGTAGGGGGAAATGGGGTGAGTTGGGAGAGGAAGCTGGCTTCCTGAAAGAAGCCAGAGTGGAGAATGGGGCACTGCTAGGTCCAATTTGAGGGAGGGGAGGACATGCAGATGGGCCAACAACCTAGACAAAGACCTGAAAATGTTATTTGATGTATATATATGCTAAAGAGACTAGCCCAGCTGTTTTTGGGTATGAGGAAAAAGGCATTTGAACCCAGCCTGTGTCCTAGCCCCAGTTCAGATTTTTTCCTGTTGCTCTCAGTGGAGCCATGGAAGGTTCTCGAGCAGGGGAAGAGGGGTTTAGCAGGTGCAAAACCAGTGAGAAGCCCAACCCCAAAATGACTCGAGCTCTGTCCCTTTCTCTAGGATGTGAAAGCCCAGCGTAGCCTACCCCTCATTGGGTTTGAGGTGGGGCCTCCTGAGGCGGGGGAGCGGCCTGACAGAAGGCATGTCTTCAAGATCACCCAGAGCCACCTGAGCTGGTACTTCAGCCCTGAGACAGAGGAGCTACAGCAGCGCTGGATGGCTGTGCTTGGCCGGGCAGGCCGTGGGGACACGTTCTGCCCAGGGCCCACACTGTCTGAGGAC
>NW_006443132.1:397844-401006 GCF_000325575.1 Pteropus alecto | reverse complement strand
GAGACAAGACCTAGAGAGTTTGGGGGGAACTGGGGCTCCCTGTCCCACACCCTAGCTGCCCATGTCCAGTTGGGGGCCCCAGCCCCCTTCCTCCCAGCTCAGTCAATACTTGAATTCCCATCATGGGCACTTTCAATCCAGAATGCTGGGTCTTGGGTTTTTTAATTCATCTTTTCACAAAATGTGGGCTTTTAAAAGAAATATTCCTACAGTGAATTTTTTTAAATCCCTGTCCCCAGGGAGGGTGGGAGCTGTTGCTAGACCTGCCTCAATTAGGCCAATTTTCCCTGATCCCCTCAGTACCCCCATAGATCCTGCCTCCACCCAATTCCCCACAAAGCACCACAGGCAAGAGACCTGGATTCAAGTGCCACTGACCCCATGGCTCTGGTTCACCCCTGCCCCCTCAACCAGTGTCTTCACATGTACGATGCTATGTGGGGTGGTGACCAGACCCCTCTTGCCTCCACAACTTACAGCTTCTACCCAGCCCCAAGACTACCCAGTATTTTATTGTCCAGACCCATGGCAGGGCCACCGGGCAGGACAAGGGAACAGGGGAGAGAACAATGGATACTCTTTGGGTTTTTTTTTTTTGTTTTTTTGGTTTTTTTTTTTTAAAGAAAATACAGTTTATTTCAGGCTTACAGAAACTTTTAGAGCACTGCTGTGCTCCATTTGTCCATCTGTTTATTTGTCCAAAGTACCAGGCTGCAAGCGTGGGCCCAGAAACTGTTCCCTTGCTGAGTTCTGAAGCTCAGCTACCAGAAGGCTGATGCCAACGCTACTTACAGAGTAAACAATAAGGTATTATTTATTGAGGTCTTAAGCCTCATCCCTAGACTTGGATGGGATGGAAATAAGAGTTTGTTAAAAGGTTGGAAGAGACAGAAAATAAAGCCCAGGTCCCCCAAGCTCACCACCTTGCCAAGGTCTTAAGACTTCCTGAAGGAACTCAGGGCTGGAGGCTGGGGTGTAGGGAGTGTTCCCAGAAGGCTCCAATTTCTGGGCAGGGGTACAGAGCTGCTGTGTGTGTGTATACACGGGTGAAGAGTGGGAGAGGTACTACAGCTTTCACTTATATCAACTAATCTTTCAGTTGCGTGTTCATGTCACCATTCCTGACCCAGCAAAAGTATTGGTTCCCTTATGCTGAGTATTGGTTCTGTTGGTCCTCTCTCTTCACAAGTCTACCTGCCTACTGTCAACAAGTATTTAGCTTCTCCTCCAGCCACACCCATACCCATTCATCCTTCCTTCTTCACAATGCACCCAAGAGGCACTGTGCTGGAAAACCAGGCCTTATCATTCAGGTAGTAACTTAAGGCCCAAGGGGATACAGTGAACCAGGTTCCATCAACCCAAGACAAAGGACCCTAGGGCTCTTCTTCCCCTGGAGGGAGCTGGACAGGGAAATAGGGAGAAGGTGGAGATGAGATAACCAGTCCAGAGGTCCACAACCCTCCAAAAAAAATCTCAAAACAACTAGCAAACAAGGGCCCAAACCATTTGTGGCCCCACTCATTTCTTTCTCCGGACGATGGTCCAGCCATCCTCCACTATATCCTCTTCCTTAATAGTCTGGGAGTCTGGACCAGAGGGTTCAGGCTGGCGGCTGACTCCATCTGTAGCTGCCCCATCATTCACAGCTGTGACCTGGAAGAGAAATGCAAAAGAGCTAAAAGCAACACCTCCCAGATGTGGCCACTGGAGACCCAGGCTCTCCTCCCAGCTTTGCAAGGATTGGCTGTGTGACCTTAGGTAAGTTCCCTGCCCTCTCTAGATAATGCAACCACCACCACCCCACCCCCATCACTTCCCTGTGAAGCTAGTTGATCTCCCAGAAAAGTGAAAATATCTGCATCTCCCCCACACAAGGGGCACCCCTTTACCTCCATCTCCTCCACATTGTCTGCATCATCCTTATCCGTCTCTCTAGCTGTTGTAAGTGCAGTGGCTCTAACCTCGCACTTTTTTTGAGTGATGTGGGAGGCCATCTCCTTCAGAGCAGTGCCATCACCCCTCTGGAAGTGGTGGAACAGGGTCTGCAGCTGTTGACTCACCTATCAAAACATTTAACCAGCTTGGATTTTTCTAGAGAACCTACAATACAACCAGCCCGTATTTGCAGCAAAAGTGGGGCGGGGTTTGGAATTTTCCAGAAGAAAATGGGGCTCTTTTCTCCCCTAAAGAGTTCACTAATGAAAAATCCACATATGAAGGGCTCAGGTAAGGGCCTGAAGCTTTGAAAGAGGGCCTCCTAGCAGGGAAGGCACTGGAACTGGTTTTGAAAGATGTAAGATGTAAAAAGGAAAGAAATCCCAGCAAGGGGAGTGATAGTGACCAGAGCAGGGGTGGAAATGTACCTGGCCTGACCTGCCCTTGGGATGGGGGTGAAGAACAGACCTGACTAAGAATGATATATGGAGTGAAATAAAAGAGTAGAGACAGGGTTTGGAAAGGCCTAGGACGATTAGACTTTTTCCACTGGGCAATAGGTAGTCATAAAGAATTCTTGTGCAAGACTTAGGAATGGTTGGAATCAAGAATCTTGGCCTAAAATAGATACTTTGGAAGAAAGACTGCAGGCAGGGAGATGGCAGTTGTGTCCACGACATGCTCACCTGGGGCAGACTCCCATCCTCTACAACCGTGTCAAATTCATTTGTCATGAGCTCTCCAAGGAAGTCTTCCACCTCATTTAGCTCCAAGTCAGCTGAGTAGAAAAGGATAGGGCCCTCTGGTCAATGATCAGCCAACTTCATCACTTCTGCCTGCTACTCTTCAATACCTACCTGCTGGGTCTACATTTGGTTGGTGGGTAAAGGGTCCAAACAGTGAGCCTTTTATTTGCTAAACTGTTCCACATTCCAAGTTTTAACATCACTTTTTTTTTTTAATTGAGAGACCCTTCACAACTTTGTCTCCACTGATATAGGTGGGCACAGACCAACGAGATAAGAAGAAATGGATATAAGTATTTGCAATGATGAAATCATCATAGCCTTGACATCAACATATTGTGACTGCCTAAACCCTCCTCTCTGGGCTTCAGTTACCTTATGAGCTCATGCTCTTTTTCTTTAATTAGAGAATTACTCAAAGTCTTTCACAAAGCTCCTTGTTCTATCTTCCTTTTGGTAGAGTTCATTCCCCCTTGGC
>NW_006443132.1:395819-397812 GCF_000325575.1 Pteropus alecto | reverse complement strand
AATATCCCTTAAATATGTCTCCAACACAGACTATGTTCTACCTGTTTCACAGGTACCTCAGACTCTCCATATCCAAAGCCAGACTCATCACCTTACCTTCCAAACCTACTTCTCATCTCCAGGGTTACTGTTCCATGAAAGGCACCTATTCCGCATGGCAGACCCACACCAGAATCCTGCCTCCTTTTCCTTCCCCCTCTACAGCCAAATAATCTCCAAGGCCCTAATTGACTCCTCCTTTTCCATGACTAGTACCACTGCGCTAGTTCAGGCCTCATCATTTTCTAGACAGAAACAGCCTTAGTCTTTCCCTCTCCAGTCCATGCTCCATGTTGATTACTTTCTGAACCTTCTAGCCAGCAAATTCCATCCTGTTACTCACCTTAGAAACTGCCCATTAATTTTTCTCACTTACTGCAGTGCTTCATATTCCAATTTTGGGAAATAACTGTCCTGCTTGGTTTTAAAGGAAATTTCTCCATATAAAGCTAATGGGAAACAAAGATAAACAGGCTTCTTTTTAGTGGTTCTTATCCTGATCCAAGCCTTTACTATGTTAATGATCATTATGACTCTTAAGTAAGAGCTGAAGAAAAAAGCTTTTCTTACATAATTTGACTGGAGAAGTTTCTTCACTGAACACCTAACAGAACTAGTCTTCCATAGCATGCATTCTGGCAAAAGCTGGCCTAAAAGACAATATAAAAGGCACATAAGGCCTTCCACATCTTACCCTTCTCCAGAAGCATCCCCAAACCCCATACTCTACCACTCTTCCCTTCCACACACTCACAAGTGTGTGCACACTCACAAGCGCTTACTGAGCACCCTACTACTTTCCAAATATAACACATAATCTCATACCACAGAATTTGAGTTGCTCTCCCTGTCTCCCCCACCTAGTTAACTCCTCATCCCTTAAAACTCAGCCCAATCACCAACTCCCCTAACAATCTTCAAAAGAAGCCTCCTCCCCAGTCTCATGTTACTCAAACACCTTGAGCTCTTTATTAGAGCATCTATCGCCCTGTGTAAATACCTACTTACTTATCTGGATCCCTTACTAGATTGTGAACTTCATTGAGAGATCTCTGCCTAATGTCATCTCCAAGACTAAAAAACTAAGTGAAGAAATTTGTAAAAATCATACTATGCAAGATGCCTCTGCAGGGCCCCTTTTTCTTATATGACCCTCAAGACACATCAAATGGATAGATCTTTGCTGTTCAAATAGCCAAATGTGCTTACTGAGCTCTTAAAATGTAGCTAGGCCAAAACGAGTTGTGCTAAAACTGTAAAACGCCCACTAGATTTTGAAAACGTAATGCTAAAAAAGGATGTAAAATATCTCATTAATGTTTTATACTGATTATAAGCTGAAATATTTTGGATATATTGAGTTGAATAACAATTTCATCTGCTTCTTTTCACGAAAGCGGCTGCTGAAAAATTTTAAATTACACGATGTGACTCGCATATTTCTATTGGACAGCGCTGAGGTGGATACTTTTATATCTATTTTTAAGGAATTAAGACTGAGTGTCAGGGAGGTAAAATGATTTGTCCAGAGTGATACCATGAGTCAATGACACAGCCCCTAAGACTCCAAAGCCTGTATTCACTCCAACTCGCCCTCACACCAACTTGACAACTGCGCAAGAGGAAGTGCGGTCTCCCCACCACCGGCCGCCTCCTCCTCCTCCCCGCCTCCACCCTCCCAACACACCGGTCACAGGCCCTCACATTCACTCACCATTGCGGAAGAAATACTCCTCCACTGCACCCCCCAGCCACTCGGCCTTCTCCTGGCTGTGCACGCCCCCGAAGCCATTCTCCACAGCGATCTGTGAACACAGGCCCAATCCGACCACGTCAGCCCGGGAGCCGGCCTGGGGTGGCGTGGGATTCGCCGCTTACACCGCCCAGTGGAGCCTCAAGGCCTCGCCCAACCAACTCCTATTCTGCCCCAAGCCCTAAGCTTAATCCCGGCCTC
>NW_006443132.1:389102-395754 GCF_000325575.1 Pteropus alecto | reverse complement strand
ATCTTCCCCAGCGCCCGCCATCATGCGGCCGCAGACCACGTGACGCCCAGGTGGTTCAATCCCTCTGCGGCAGGGCCCAGGCAGAATGAGGCGAAAGCCGAGCCTGAGAACACAGATTTCCCTTTCCGCTAACCTGACGGCGAGGCTAGAGCAATAGAAAAGTCTGTTAGAGCAATGGATGACAGCACTACAGTTACTCGCGCACAATAATTAAATGAAAGGAAGCCAGAAGTGGAGGACGCCTGGGGCCATGGGTTCCAAGCCATGGGTACTGCGCAGAAAAGGTATGGGGAACTTATTAACGATACAGATTTCAGTCCCTGAGAAAGAGGAATCAACCTCTGGGAGTACAGCCTAAAAAAATCTGCGTTTTAAAAAAGTATCCTAACATCCGTAGAACACTGCACCCAATAGCCGCAGACTACACATTTTTCTGTAGTGCGCAAGGAACATTCTCCAGGACGTCTGCTAAGTGACATATGCTAAGTCACAAAGCAGGCTTCAGTAGATTTAAAATGATCTATGTAAAATAAAGTGTGTTTTCTGACCACAGTATAGTGAGATTAGAAATCAGTAACAAAGAAATTTGTGAAATTCACAAATATGTAGAAATTAACTTACTTCCAAATAACAAATGGGCTAAAGAAAAAATCGTGAGGGAAATTAGAAAACATATTGAAATGAATGAAAACGAAAGCACAGCACATCAAAATTTATAAGATGCTGCTAATTCGATGCTTAAAGGGAATTTTATAGTTGTAAACACCCATATTTAAAAAAAAAAAAAAAACAAGAAGAAAGATCTCAAGTTAATAACCTAACCTTACACCTTAGGAAACTAGAAAAAGAAGAACAAAGTAATCCCAAAGCAAGCAGAAGGAAAGAAATAATAAAGATTGGAAAAGAAATAAATGGAATAGAAAATTGAAAAACAATAGAGAAAATCAGTGAAACCAAAAATTGGTTATTCGAAAAAAATTAACAAAATGACAAACTTTAAACTAGATGGATTAAGTTAAAAAAAAAAAGAGAGAGAGAGAGGATTCAAATTATTGAAATCAGTAATGAAAGAGGTGACATCACTAGTGGCTAGTCAAAGAAGACGATGTATGTTACCATTTATATGAAATGTACAGAATAGGCAAATCTACAGATTCAGAAAGTAGATTAATGGTTACCCGGAGCTTGAGGAGGCAGGAAATGGGGTCTGACTCCTAATGGGTACAGGGTTTCTCTTGAGTGATGAAAACATTCTAAAATTAGATGTGGTGATGGTTGCTGTTAAAGGCTAAGTTGTGACCCCCCTCCCCCCAATTCATATGTTGAAGCCCTTACCTCCAGTACTTTAGAATGTAACTGTATTTGGAGATAGATCTTTTAAAGAAGTAATTAAGGTAAAATGAGGCCATATGGTTGTGCCCTAATTCAGTATGATTGCTGTCCTTACAAAAAGAGATTAGGACATGGAAAGAGACACCAGACACATGTGTGCACAGAGAGGCGACCTTGTGAACACAGAAAAGGTGGACATCTGCAAGCAAAGGAGAAAGGTCTCAGAAGAAACCAAATCTGCCAACAACTTGATCTTGAACCTCTAGCTTCTAGACTTTAGAGAAAATAAATTTTTGTTGTTAAAATCATCAATCTGTGGCATTTTGTTATGGCAGCTCTAACAAACTAATACAGTTGCACAAGTCTGTGAATATACTAACAACCAGTGAATTGTACACTTTAAATGGGTGATATATATAATATCTCAAGCTGTTTGTAGAAAAGTATTGTAGGTGACTCCTTCTCACAGCAAAGGTTGCAAACTTTGGACAAGACCATGTTAACAAACAGTACTGAGGCTAAAGAAGGACCACCCCACACAATTAGTCAGAAGACAAAAAAGGCTTCTTGATCAGCTGCCCCAAGGAAGACAATGAACAAAGGACTCTCTGGGCAATGCCTGCTCTCAGGGACATTTTCTGCTGTTATGGGCACTGCATGCTCCTTTGGCCATGCCCATGGACATTATGTGCCTGCTCCGCATGAGAAGGTGGCTGGTCCGCTGTTCTCAAAAACACTATCTGCTTCTGTAACTAAGAAGCACATTTTGCTCTCACTCTCTTAGGAAGGCAGTTACTCCCCTGATGAGCTAGTTTTGCCAAGTAGCAAGGTCAAGAGATGACAGAGCAGCTGATTCCAGGACCAGACACCCAGTTTCTCTTGCCTCCCCTCCAGGTAGCCTGAGAAACAAAGCCCAGCTGAAAAGACAAGATGATCTTGGCCACCCCAACTACCTTAGTTTCCATGACTACCGATTTCCCTATATAATCAGTGATTCCAAGACACTCACGGACCCAGGCTTTTAGAGCTATGGCCACCTATGTCTCTGGGAGTTGCAACTCTCTAATAAACACATATTCTATTTAGCCCGACTCCTGTGTCGGACTTTTGGCTGTGAGTGGCACAGGTAGCAAGAGTCCCAGACTCAGTTCCCCTCCAGTTTCACTGCTTCCGTGCCTGGCCCTATGCTGAATGCTGCTGGATCATGGGGTTTGGTAGATGTTCAAGGAGCTCGCAGTCTGGCATGCAAGATTTGTCCAAAAACCATAGAGCATGATCAATCTTCAGGGTGAATCTAGGTTTGGGTTTTTTTTTCTTTTTTTTTTTCCCCTCTGTCAGAATTAAGTTTTATGGATCTAGGTTTTAAAAGGCCTGAAGCACAATTTTGCAAGCCCTCTTTAAAAAAATATTACAAGGGTGGCAGGGAGGAGGGAGAGGAAAGGTAGATGGGGTAAAAGGGGTCAACTATATGGTGACAGAAAGAAACCAAACTGTGGGCAGTGAACACAAAATGCAATATATATATATACATACACATATATGTACTTTACTGTCGAATTGTACTCCTGAAACTTACTGGATTTCGTTAACCAATGTCACCATAATTAAATAAATAAATAAACAAACAAACAAATAAATAAATTACAAATTGAGGTATGAAAGTGAGTATTGGTTTAGATTTACAAAAGTAGTCACAAATTTTACAAATTACAAATTTTTAAACTGACATGCCATAAACATCTTCAAATCCATAAAAATAAAATATTTTTATTAATTGCCTGACTCACCCCCTATTTATTTTTCTCTTTTTTATAGCAAACTCTTTGATATCCTCTTGTAAATAAATATGACAATTATTTTATAATAACATTTCCTAGAGAGAATAAAAAGAATTCAATTGAATTCAAGTCCATTCAGTTGATCAAAATTTTTTACATATGATATTTTACGAAAGGTTCAACTTCACAACTTGTTATCAGTAATGTAAATTTTAAGATTGTTGTCAAATTTTGGAAAACTTCTATCTAGTTTCTTTACATGTGAACCGTAAAATTTCTGGGTATTTTAACTGTGTTGTGCAGTGACAAATCTTAAATACTCTTCCAAGTAACCAGGGACTTGGAAATGGCCTGTGTAAATTTGAGGCTCTGAGGTTTAAGCTTTTTCAGTTATCCATCTCTGTGCAATGTGAGAGGAGAAAGGAGCACAGGTCCCAGGGGAGTGCAGCAGAGGGGTCCCTAACCCAGTTGTAGAGGTGAAGACAAGCCTCTCAGAGATTGATGCCAGAGCTGATGCAAAGTTTGAATGGAATTTTGCTAGTTGATGGGGAGTTTGTGTGTCCAATAATGGGGGTGTTACTAAAAATAAAAAAATAAATTAAAAAAAAAAAAGCCTTTCATGCCAAGGAAACAATGTATACAAAGATTCAGAGGCAGGAAATAACATGGTGTGTGGTGAGCATCATGAGCATTCCCAGCTGATAAACTCAGAACGCATAAACTCCTATGGAGCTCCAGAGACTTGTTCCCACAGACTCGGCAATTTAGATTGAGTTCAAAGAGGGCAAATGAAGAAACTGAGATTAAGCACCTCTGCATGAGTTCCCAGGGTCTGAGGCCTCAAATGTAGACAGAGATTAGATTAAAATTCCAGTCGCCAGTTCCAATGTGTGTGTGGGTTTTTCCCACACCACCAAGCAATTCTCCGACATCAACTGGGTGTCCTACAATTCAATTCTGACACTATCTACCTGGAGGTAGCATCAGATCCCATAGGTTAAGTAAGGACTCAGTCCTACATGCCCCACCCCACCTCAGACTCCAATTGCAAATCCAGGTTATCACCTGTGCTTCTGACCAACCAGCTAAAGATCAGAGGTTCCAACGACCCCCTCCTTGGGTTCTATTCATTTCCTAGAGTGGCCCACAGAACTCAGAGAAACATTTTGAGATTACTGATTTATTATAAAAGGATATAACTCAGGAACAGCTAGATGAAAGAGATGCACAAGACAAGGTATGGGGAAGGGGTACAGAGCACACTACTCTCCTTACATCTCCCCGTGTTTATCAAACCGGAAGCTTTCTAAATCCTGTCCTTTTGGTTTTTTATGGAGGCTTCATTACATAGGCATGATTGAGTAAATCATTGGCCACTGGTGATTGAACTCAATCTCTAGCATCTCTCTCCTCCCAGGAGGTCAAGGGGTGAGGCTGAAAGTTCCAACCCTCTAATCACACAGTTGTCTCCACAGGCAACCAGCCCCAATCCGTAGGTTATCTAGGTGCTTTCCAAAAGTCACCTTGTTATCATAGCAAAAGACACCTTTTACCACTCTCATCACTTAGGAAATTTTAAAAGGGAATTAAGGGCTCTGTGCCAGAAAAGTGGTGGAAGACCAAATACCTAAATACATATATTTTATTATAAATCATAATATCACAGTAAGCCTGCAAGAAATCCCCACACATGGAACCTTGAGATTTAGCCTTGAGACTGAATTTCAAAGCTGAGTATACTAAGTTGACAGGCTTCTTCACCTACTCTGTGCCTTGAACCCATCTGGCAATCTGGTGAAGCCAATACATCCCTTCCCAGAATGTTTTTAAATGCATAAAATAAAATATAGGATTACAAAGGAAATCAATTATATTAAAATATAGCTGTAGAAATATTACAAAACTCATTGTAATACGTGTTTATTAATGCATTAAGTACTGTGATCTACTAGCAGGTTAAATGACTACGGTACTGTGATTTCAAATTAATGATGAATGTAAACAGTATTTTAAGACATCTGCTGTGAAAAATATCTGTGTATTGGTGATAAAGTCATAGGTACTGCTAATACTACTGTGGTTGCCTATATTCATTATTGAAAGAAATATCAAATTTCATTGGAGGTTAGTGAAAATAAGATGTATCTTTTGCATTAAAATACATAGACATTCTAATTCTGTGCATGACACTTTATAATTCCATGCATCCCAGGTTAAGTACTCCTACTCTAGACCCTACTCTAGAGCAAACATTTCAAGCTAGATTAAGCCATCAGATGAAGATGACCAAATTGTCATATTGAAGACTGAACTCTTAAAATCTAAACCCAAATTCAGTCCCCAGCATGAAGACTCAGACTGAGCTCCAAGATTGAATTGCAGATTGAACCACCAAACTTAACTGCTACTATCTTAATGTAGAGGGTGTTTTCAGATGGAAATTTTCAGGCTAGGACTTATCTTGGGATTCCAGGACAGAGCCCACCAGACAGAGATCCCCAGGTGAGGTTATCACATTGAGATTCCCTAGACTTGACTCCTCAGGCTACAATACCCCAGACTGAGCTCCCAGTATCTAAGCATCCCAAAGCAGGCGAGACCCAGCCACCCATTCTGAGCCCCAAGCTTGGCATTAACTTGGTGAAAGGCTTATTCATATCTTAGCCTACAAGTCAAGCTCCCAAATTGAATCCTCAGGTGTCTCAAGAGTGAACTGTCAGTTCTAAACCCGCAAAGTCATGAGGCCTCAAACTTAGCTCTTGAAGGAGGATGGGGACAATATCCTGGGAGTGGACTCAGGCTGAGTTCCCAGAAGGACCCCTCACACTGAGGCCACAGATCAATCCCTCTCCTGAAAACACAGACTGAGCCGATGTTCTGAAACAGTTTCCCTCAGACTGAAAGCCTCATGTCTGAGTTCCCAAATAATATGCCCAAAATGCACCCAAGTTAGAATCCCCAGAGAGACCACCAGTGTGCACCCCATAGTAGCCATGAGAAAGCATCTCATAGACTTTAGTCTTCAGGGAGCATAATTGATCAAGGGCCCCAGCTGCTGTTCTGAAAGTCATCCCCACATTTGTGCAGAAACCATGCTTCCCATGAGCTACTCCTGGCCAGTGACTGAGTGTGGCAGATACTTTGGCGACTTTGGTTCAAGGAATCCCAGACAGCCTTGCCAAACTATTCTTGAACTGCATAGCAGTCTAGAACACTTCCACTCAACCTTCTCTTTTTCTCTCCTTGGGTCAGACTGCACTGCTCTCCCAATATTCCATGACGCCCACCCCATTTTCTCTTATGGGCATTTTCCCTGATAAAATCCTTGCTCACTTAATCCCATCTTGGTGTCTGCTTCTCAGGACTAACACAAGATCCCTGACATGGGACGGCGAGATTAATTGCTCCAGACCGAGCTGCCAATATGTGAGACCCTCAATTCCCATTTTCAGAATGAGCCTACAGATTGAGATCAAGAGCCAGAGTGCTCCCAGATAAACTTCCAAGATCTCAGCCCTGAACTATACCACAGCCTGACTTCT
>NW_006443132.1:381928-389070 GCF_000325575.1 Pteropus alecto | reverse complement strand
AGAAACTTAGAATTATGTTCACAGAATTAACAGCCAAGACTGAGCCCCAGTCTAAGTACCCCAGAATGAGCTCCTAGATTATCTGTTTAACTGACCCTCTGAGGGAGATCCCACACTGAGCCCCAACACTAAGTTCCCAAGTCATACTAAAAATGAATCCCCAGACAGGCATCCAGAGAGATAAGGGTCCCTGAAAATCCAGACTAAAGATGCTACACTGAATCCTAAAAGTGATGACTAGAGGTTAATTCTCCAAATTGAGCTGGTTCCCTTAGATTGAGCCTCCAAAATTTGAGCCCACAAACCCAAAGCCCAGAATGAAACACTGAACTGGCAATACAGAGACTCAGACCCTGGACTGTGCCCCCAGATAGAGCCCCAAGTATCAGACTCCCAGATTGAATTCTCATATTGAAATACAAGACTGATTTCCACAATCTAAGCACACCCAGACTGAGCCTCTATAAATGGAATACCAAGAATGGGAATCTATAGACTGAATTCACTAAAATGTCCACAGACTCAGAAATTGAACCAAGTCTTTTAGAGTCAGCTTCTAGATCCAGGTGCCCCCAACTGTGATGTTAAAACTGATTCCTGAAAATTGAGCTTCCGACCTCTCAGACCCTAAATTCATACTCCAGAATGAACACCCACGATGGTTTTCATAGAATCAGGGGCTCAGGCTGAGACACTTGTGTGACAAGGCTGTTAGCTTCATACTCCAACTTCCATCCTCTCTTTCCTCCTTTGGAACAGAATCCATATTTTTACCTGGGTGGACCTAAATCTAACTACAAGATTACATTTCCCAGTCGCCCTAGCAACTGGGTACGGTCATACGATATAAGCTTTGGCTAATGAGATTTAAGTGGAAGAGGGAGGCAGTTCCTTGAGACTGTTTTTACATGAAAGAAATTAAGTCTTCTATCTTGTTTAAACCATTATTATCTGGTGGTTTTCTATTACATGCAATCATATCTGATGCCAGCTGAGCCCTCTTGAGTGGGCTGATGGTTGAGCCACAATGACTCAGCACTCTAAACCTGAATCCTGAGGACCCAACAATAAATGACCCAGACAGAGCTCCTGACTGACCAATACAGTAAGATTGATCCCCAGTACTGTTAGAAGTGTCTGAGCCTCTGGAAGGCAACCATAAAGTAAGTGGCCCAATTTCTAGACCAAACTCCCAACATAATATCTCCAGATATCATGCCTGCCTGAGCCCCCTGAAGAAGTTCCCCAGGCTGTGTGCAAGAAATTTTATTTGCAGAATGAAGTTTCAGGTCTTCATACTGAGGGCACACTCTGAGCCTACCAAATTAAAACTTATCACACCAACCTCACAATGAACCCCCAGATGAAGCACCAGCTTATCACATCCAGAGTGAGCCCCTCGACTATGCCTAGTAGACAGACATCTCAGCTGAAGCCCCCAAGATGAGTTCTCCAGAGTAAAATTCCTAGATAGAGCTCCCTGAAACTGATCTCCCAAACAGAGGTGCTGAGATTGAGTCCCTCAGGCTAAGACTCCAGACTGACTTACCTGCAGTGATAGCCACAGGTGATCTTCTCAATTTGCTCAGATTGAACCCAAATACAGGCCCTCAGACGGAGTGCCTAGACTAGGCTCCCGAACTGATTCCTCAGACTTAAATCTTCAGATCAAGCTTCTGTTCTGAAATTGAGACTATCAGTGATAATATTGAAACTCTTCTGAGCCCTGTGTTCCTAGAAAACAGCCTCGGTAAAAAATCCTCCCACTCTTTTGTGCTCTGAGAAAGGGCTAACTGAAAAGAACCTCCCTGTTCCCATGTACTCCAAGATCAGATTCCAAGAAAAGGGAACAATAAGCACAAAGTCCAGAATGACAGAACTTAGCATGAGAGAAAAAGAGCTACAGGAGATGATGTGTGTGACGCAGACAAGGGCTTTGTTGGTCATGGCAAGAAGCTTGAATTTTATTTAAATTGCAATGGAAAATGTTCTATGCAGGGGAATAAAATTATGTGATTTACTTTTTTGAAAGACCACTCTGGATACTGTGTGGAGAAGGAATTATAGAGAGACCAAAATGGAAGCAGAGAGACCATTGGGAAACTATTATAATACTTCACACAAGAGACAATGGTGGTTTAGTGTAGGTTAGTGATAGTAGAGACAGAGAGATATGGACAAATTCAAGATAAATTTTAGAGACAAAACCAATAGTACTTTACAATAAGTACTACTGAGTGTGGAAGAGGTGAGGGAAGGGGATGATTCTCAGCTTTCAAGTTCAGTAACTGCTAGTTGTACTGAAATAGATGAGGGTGGCAGGAGGAACAGATTTGGGGGAAATATCAAGATTTCTGTTTTAGACATGTTTAATTTGAGGTGTATGTGAGATATTAAAGTGGAGGCAATAGTGACAATTAGGTCTACAAGTTCAAAGAACACCAACATTTAGAGGTCAGCAACAGAGAATGAGAAGAAACAGACATATTTCAATAAAGAAAAACTGGTTGATTGTGTCAGATGCTACTGAGAAGACAAGAAGGATGAGAAAAGAAAGGTATCTGTTTGTTGGATTTGACAACATATCTTTGGTGACTTTGACAAGAGCAGGTTGCATGGAATGGTATGAAACTAGACTGGAGATGACTGAAGGATGAATGGGAGGTGAAGTGGAGAAAGCAATGTGTCTTGAGAAGTTTTGCTGAGAAAGGAATAGAAACAGGCAGTACCAGGAAGAGCTCCTAGAATGCAAAGGGGACTCTTAAAGATTGTAGATAATAGAACATGTGCATTCCCTGATGGGAATAGCACAAAAGAGGAGAAACTGGTGATGCAGAAGAGATGGGAATAACTGAAAGAGTGAAGTCCTTGAATAGGTGGGAGGTGTTTAAAGCAAAAGTGGAGGGACTAGTCTTTGATATGAGGAAGGACGGTTCCTCCATGTGACAAATCAGAAGAGGAAGTTGAGTGTAAAGCGGATAGTCAATCTGGTGATGAAATAGGGGAAATCTCCATTTGAATGTATCTGTCTTGTCAATGGTGACCATGAGGCCATGAGCTGAAGGTGAGGACAGAGGCTGAGATGTGGGAGGTTTGGGAAGTTTGGGAGGAGAGGGGAAGGTATGAAATAGCTAATTCTGAGAGTGTGGAGGTGAGCATAGCAGGATTGCTATGTTATTAAAGCCCATTTGAGGTCTGCAATCAATAATATAGAGTGAAATCAATTGACTTGTGTGGTTTTCTCTGATAACATTCAGCTGCTTTGATACACATGTGGACTAGGTGGGGCATTGTAACTAACCTGGGTTATGTTTGGCCAGGCCAGTATAAAGATGGGAAAGGGGGCTATGTTAGTTTTCTAGACTGTATAACAAATTACCACAAACAGAGGCTAAAAACGACATGCATTTATTATCTCGCAGTTCCAATGAGGAGTCTGGGAACAAATTACCTGGATCTTTTCCTTCAGGATCTCATCAGGCTGCAATACAGATGTTAAGTGGGACTGCAGTCTCATAAGAGTCTTGATTAGGTAAAATATCCACTTCCAAGCTCCCTCAGGATATTAGAAGAATTCATCTTCTTGAAGCTGTTGGACTGAGGTCCTTGTTTTCTTGCTAGCTTTCAAACAAGGGTGGCTCTCAGTTGCTAAAAGCCAAATTCTTTGCCATATGGCCCTCTCCATAGGCCCTTTCACAAAATGGCAGCTTATTTCTTCAAAACTAGCAAGGGAGAAACTCCAGTCTGCTAAGATGGAGTCTTAGAAGAGTGATATCCCATCACTTTAGTCAAATTCTATTGGCTAGAAGCAAGTCATAGGTTCCACTTATGCTTAAGGGGAGGGAATTACACAGGGCATGAACACCAGGTGGTGGGGATCACTGGGGGTCACTTTAGGGTCTGTTAGACATAGAGCTAGAATAGTAAGGATGTTTGCAAGGGAGTGATTATAATGATGAATAATGAAATCTAAGCTGGGTGTATTAGTTTTCTATTGGTACATAACAAATCATCGCATCCGTAGCAACTTAAAACAACACGTGTACTATCTTACAGTTTCCAGGAAGTCCAAGCACAGCTTATCTGAATGTGTGAACAATTTTTTTTAAATGAGCCTCTTCTTTTGGATATGCACAGGTTCACAAAGGGGCAGACAGCTTGTTGAGTGGATCACAGGCGAGATTTCAGCCCAGGCCCCACTCATCCTCTAGACTGGGCATGCTTATATAATGCATAAACTATACAACCATATACAACAGCCAAAGCAGAATATGTAGGGGAAATGACCAGTATGATGTCAGCCTCAGCTCTGCCACCACCTAGCTAGACAACCTAGGGCCAGCCACCTCCCCTCTCTGAGCCTCAGTTTCTTTGTTGGGCAAATGGGGGCATAATCATACCTATTTTATAGAGTTGTCATAAGGATTAAAGGAGCTAATTTACACAAAGCATTTGATGGGGAGCCCTGAAGAGAGGGTAGTGGGATCTGGGTCCTGCCATAGGGAGTACTCAGCCTGATACTGTACGTGGCCCACTGCAGGCAGGGATCACTTCAGTTCATCTAGTGTCTCTCATAGTCTACTCATTCCTCCACTGTCTTTCCTTTTCTGTGAATGATCTGTTCATATCCCTTCCTTATTTTTTATTGAGATGTCAAGTCTTCGTATCCAGTGGTACAAAGATAGAAGAAAATGATTGGTATTCATTTATTCATTCATTCCAAGAGTGGTATCTGGGACAACCTGTTAATAATTTTCTATTATAAAGTTCTCTTGGGAGCTGAGGGACTTCTGTCTATCCAACCTTCCTTTCTATCCTGTGAGTTCTCCCTCAGCCTCGAAATAATTCCTTTTTTGCTTAGGGTAGCCAGGGTCACTTTTTGTTATTTGCATCCAGAGAATCATGATCAAAACCCACAGTTATAAGTGAGAAGAGAAGGTCTTATAAGAATGACTTTGAGGGGATACAAATAAATAGCATTCTGAATACTATTGAATGAAGTCTAACCAATTCAAGTTTTGCTTCCTATATGGGTGGACTCTAAGAAATTGCTGTGTGATATGCAATAATAAGCTGATTGTAAACCAAAGTGTGAGTGGACATAATATCTCATGCTATTTGCTCTTGGAAAATTTCTGGAGCCTTGGAAACAGTCATTTGGCCAAAATGTTGGGCAGGTTGGTACTATCATTTGTGAGAACAGTGTGGACAAGCAAAGTTTACTCAAATCTTTGCTTCTTCCTCTATGGTATCTGCTCCATACCAAATAAGGCCCTAGATGGAAATTCTGTAAGAGTGTTCCATTACCTTGCCTGGGAGAAACCAGAGCTGAATAGTTCCTGGCATTCCCAGCTGCTGGCCTTTACCCACAATAATGTCTATATCCTCAGGCATTCATTTCATCTCTGGGAAACAGGACTTCATAAGAGGGTTTTATTCAAAGATTAACCCTCACAGAGATGTTAAATTTTTTAATTTTTTTTTTTAAGGAAGAACTTTCTGAATTGTTCTTATCAGCTTGGCAATAATCTCTCAGGTACACACTGAAAATCTTGTACTTTGTCTTGCAGCTATGTACCTGAATTGTGAGAACAGTGAGTTTGGAACATCAAGGTTAGATCACCCTTTAACCATATCTCCCTCCTGCCACATAGTCTTTAATAAGCTTTCTCATTTGTAACGCTAAATATTTTGAACATGGCCTTCCAGCAACTTAATGAACTAAAATAATTATTAAAGGTTACTTTGACATCAATGTAAAGAATCACACTGATGTGCAGAACTTTAATAAAACTAATTGAACAGTCAAGCATCTATGCACATAGTTTCCCAGTTTTCTTCCAGTTGTTGCTAGACAAAGAAACCTTCTATTACTTTGATGATGTCCAAGGGCCTTAATAGTCAATGAGACTCACAAAATAGAATGTCTTTGATGACATCAGCAGCACATAAAGTCTGAAAACTATGTGCTGGCTATATGGAGAGACAACAGTACTTTGACCCAGTTGCATGCTGAAGGGAAATTGCTTCCTCTTTTCCTCCCTCTCTCTTTCCATCCCCTCTTTCTCCCTTCTTCCCTTCCCTCTCTCCTCTCCCTTCCTCTTTTTATCCTCAACTCTCCTCCTTTCTTCCTCTGGTTGCAAGCATCGGTATCCAATTCTGTCACCTTGAATACAAAATATAATTTACTGTAAGGCTACAGAGAACTTGAAGAATGGAAGGAAAGGCTGAAGATTCTGATCAGCGAGGACAAGATTTAGAGCAACTCTGGACTGATGGGCTCTTAAGGTTGCTGCATCTGGATAAAGGTACTCCAGCTGCTTGCTTACTCTATTCGCTTTCTACTCAAAGGGTGATCTGTGGACTAGCAGCGTTGGCATCATCCAGGAGTTTTTCAGAAAGGTAGGATTTCAGGCCCCATTGACTCAGAATCTGCATTATAACAAGACTTCCAGGTGATTCATATGCATATTAGAGTACAGAGAAGCCTGTCTTATTCAAGATCCAGCTGGTCTAGTTTGGGTCATGTGCCTGTCCCTTGACTAGAGGAGGGTATGGTGGTACCATCATTGACAGTCCTGGCAGACTTTATCCAATGGGGAAAGTGATAAATCTCTTAAATCAGGGTGCTGTTACTGAAAGAATAGGAAATGAATGCTGGGTAGACGAGAACTTATGCTGTTTTAAATTGCCTTGCTAGGTGCCATAGCCACTTTTGTTACTATATACACCAGGAGCAGTCCTTTTCACTGGGGGATTCCCTGAGCTGCCACTTCTTTCTCTTTATATTCCTTCTCTAGCAATCCTAATCCCAAATTCCACCTAGAACCTATGAATATAACCTTATTTGGAAATATGGTCTTGCAGCTGTAATAAAGTGAAGATGAAGTTATACTGGATTAAGATGGGTCCTAAAACCAATGAATGGTGTCCTTATAAGAAGAGGGGATTTTAAACACAGAGACACAAAAGACAGACACACAGGGAAAAGGCCATGTGAAGACAGAGACAAAGATTGGAGCGATGGATCTAAAAGCCAAGGAATACCAAGGATTGCCAAGAACCACCAGAAACTAGGAGAGAGGCATGGATCAGACTCTCCCTCAGAGCCAACTCAGGTGACACTTTTATTTTGAACTTCA
>NW_006443132.1:345917-381831 GCF_000325575.1 Pteropus alecto | reverse complement strand
ATAAATTTCTGCTATTTTAATCCATCCAGTTTATGGCATCCCTAAGAAACTAATACAAATATGAATGCTCTTGTTTCCTACTAGAGGAGTTAGGAATGGTAAGGCAAAAAAGGAAAGCACAAAGATTAAGATTTTAAGATCTTATCCTGAGATTTTTAGCATAACCTACACCTTACTAATCAAAGTGGGTCCAAGCAGCAGCAGAATTACAGTTTAAGAGGGGCTGGCCCAAGGAAATTCTGACACATTCTACAGCATGAATGAACTTTGAGGACATTATTCTAAGTGAAATAAGCCAGTCACAAAAAGACAAATACTGCATAATTCCACTTATATGAGGTGCTTAGAATAGGCAAATTCACAGAGACAGGAAGATCTGTGATTGCCAGGGTCTGAAGAGAGGAGGAATGAGAAGTTACTGTTTAATGGGTACAAAGTTTCAGTTTTGCAAGAGAAGAAGAGTTCTGGAGCTGGATAGTGGTGATATTACACAACAATGTGAATGTACTTAATGCCACTAAACTGTGCACTTAAAAATGATTAAGATGGTAAATTTTATGTTATGTCTATTCTACTACAATTAAATTTTTTTTTTGAAAAAAAAGTCTAGCCTGCAAAGTTATTTCTGGCCCCTGACACCTCTATAGCCTCATTTAGTCCCATTCTTTCCCTCACTTTGTGCTCCACAACTAGGAGTTTCTTTCTGTTCCCCTAGTGTACCACCTGTGGATCTTGACAAGATGCTGCTCTCTCTTCCTGAAACACTTCCCCCACCCTTTGTCTAATGTTGAATGTCCCTTTCTCAGTGCAAACCCTCCCTGACACTACAAACCAGCTTGCGGCCCAACTGCACATTCTCAAGGCACCCTGTACTTTTCCTTCCTAGTGTTGATTGCAGTTAAATGCTTGTACAATTGATTGTTTAACATCTATGTTTCCAACTAGAAAGTCAGCTCTACAAGGACAGAAACTGTGTCTATTTTGTTACTTCTATATCCTTATCCTAGAACAGTTAGATATTTAGTAAATATTTGCTGACCGTCTGAATGAATGACCCACTCATTGCTGATTCAAGCTCCTTACCTTCTGCAATCCAAGGCCTATGAACCTCAGCCATGTGGGTCTAGAAACCTAACTTTGAAGAACAGAGGTGATCCAACTCAGAGCTGGATGACACAAGCAAACAGTACACTCAATTACTCCACAAAACAGATACCATTTAATTAATTTATGGAGTGGCTGCTTGGTTGGGCAGAGAACCAGTGCCAAGAGAGATGGAGCATCTTGAGTGATATTTGCCTAATGAAACAAAATGAAAAGAAAATATCTCTAAGTGATTGGTATTTTCCTGTCTCTGACCTTGCATCTCTGTTAAGGTTGTTGGTTGTGAACAACAGAAATTAACTCTGTGCTTGTAGAATCCATGCGTGACTGGAAGACCAGGCTGAGGACAGGGCAGGAAATAAGGAAGCCACAATAATGCTATAGGGAGTGAAAATCTACATGCTCTTCCCTCCATCTTTGTGTTTTTGGCTCATAATTCAAAGACAGCATCTGGTCGGCTAAGCTTAGGTTATAAGCCTGTAGATCCTTCAACACACTAGGGAGAAAAGAGGTAATATTTACCTTATTTAGGTTTTCACAGTGGATTTTACTGTCCCACCAAGACTACATACAATGGGTATATTAGTTTATTAATTAGGCTGTAAATAACTTTGAACCATACTCAACTAGCTTAAATAAAAAGAAATGTATTATTTTACAAAACACAAAGTCCTAAAGTAGGGGGCCTTCTGGGTTGGTTAATTCAGTACTTCAAGGACCCAGTCTTTTCACCTTGCAATTGTGTGAAACTCAGTGCATTGACTTTATTTTTAGAAGCTACCTTGCCTTGCTGGCTGCTGAGTCCCAGCATCACTTCCAGATAGGGCAATATTGAAAGACAAACCAAAGAATGATTGCTTCCTTGTGTGTTTCCTTTTCAGATCAAGGAAACCTTTCCCATAATACCACTCCACAGTGGACCTCCCTTTCTGTCTCATGAGTCAGGATAATGTCACGTTCTTCTTCTTTAACCAGTCGTTGGAGAAAAGAATGGAACCACTATTATTGGCTTAAATCAATAGTTCTCAAACTTCTTGGCCTCAGGACATCTTTATACTCTTAAAAATTATTGAGGACCTCAAAGAGCTTTTGTTTATATGAGTGATAGCTGCCAGTTTTTATCATATTAGTAATATTAGGAACTAATATTATTTAAATATATAATTATAAAACAAAACAACAAAAATGTACTAATCTTGTGTGTTTCCATGTAGATTCAAGGAAAACTTTGGGATTTAAAAGTTGTGATGTATTGGATGAGAATAAGGTTGCAGAGATTTTAGCAGGTACAACTGAAGACAGTAACTACAGTAGAAGTACTGAGATCAAACGGAATTAATCTGTAAAAACACAATATTTACATGTTAAATCTTAAAAAAAGTACAAAATACAAGAATACACTAACGCATGTCAGAATTATGACATGATGATATTTCATGTAACCTCTAGAAAACTCCATTGTATACTGGTAAAATAATGAAAGTGAAAAAGGAAAATGACATCGTGAAAAGAGTTTTTAGCATATGTGCTGCCAAAGTGAGCACATGAAAAGAGTTTTGACCTTGCAGTCTGAGAACTGGCTTAAATCAATGAAGACTCAGTCCTGAGTCACATAGGAGAAGAGTGGGCCCTGGAACAAGCAGGGCCAGGACAGGTTGGAAGAAGGTGACAACGGACAGGGCCTGGTACAGTAGGTCAGGAAGAATTCCCCAATGACCAGAAAGAAAAGGGGAGAAGTAGGTCTGGGTAACCATAAATCAATGAGTAGTGTCCCCTAATCTCTCTCCCCTGGACAGGACTAGCCACACTCTTCCAATTCTGCATATCTCCTTTTCAAGGCTGGGCACACTTGTCTGTGGAACTATTCTTTCTTCAGATATGTTCATAGCCCTGATGAATTTGTGTAGGCACTTGGCCACCTTCAATTATATGTTGATCTCATTAGATAAGTGATTCCTAAACAGCAACCACTGGAGAATCACTTTAGAATGTTTGCCAAGACCATCACCTTGGCTATTATTTACTTAGTCTTTATCTTTAAATCAACTCAATCTATTTCAAAAAGAACATTTTATTCACTATCCACCCCATTGATTGAAAGTCTCTTTAAGCTTCTCCAAGGAGTCGCAGGAAAAATGATCTACCAGACTATTGATTCTTCATTAGAATTACATTTGTGTGGGGGGTAAATTGGTTTTAAAAGCCTTTTCTGTTTTCATTGTCTTATCAGATGCTGTGGTCCAGGCAAAACTCGTGGTTTAAATGATGTGGTTTCTTAGAGGAGTTTTCTTTCCTAGAAAGTCAAACCAAGCTCTTAGACCATCATTAATTGCATCTGCTGCAAGACAAAAGAGGAAGTTTTAAATTCTTCATTTTTGTTTTCACTTTTCTCCTTCAGAATGAAGGGCAAAAAAAGGAGATTACGAGTGTAACAACGCCCCCTTTTCCCTGCTACCCCTCCCCCTCCGCCCCTCCTGAGGGTCAGCCTTATTCAGGCCTGGGAGGTGGGAGGCCCCAGTGGCTCAGAACAGCTGCGGAAGGTCCAGACTCTCAGAGGTTGCTCATCCTTAAACCTGGGAGGAGGGAGGAAGGGTAGAGTGGGGGTGGGGCAGACACAAGAGACAAAGAGAGTGGGGTGGGAGTTTTGGGTGGGAAGGTGGAGAATTAGATCAACCTAAAGACCAACAAACTTATTGAAGAGAAGAGAGAGACAAAGCAGAAATTTGAATCACAGAAAAGAAAAAGGGGTAACACAAAGAGGAGGCCAGTAAGGAGAAAACGACAAGGATAGACAAAGGCAAGGAGAGACAGAAATGAAGACAAGAAAGAGTAAAGAAAAGTGGGTAGAGCCGACTCCTCTAACTTCCCCTTCCCAGGAAATGATTACCATTTTCTGAGTACCACTCCAATAAATTTCCTTAGGGTAATCTCATATCTGTAATGCCCAAGTCCTTGCAGCGCACCTAGCCTCCCCCTACAACACTGGTGGGCCTTAGAGAGCCAATGTAGGTTTGGAACAAGGGAAGACATACCTATGCAACATCACGATGCCACCAACTGCCAGACAGCCAGCTTTGTAAGAGCTTCCCTCACTAATTTTCATCCTACTTGCTCCATCAAGTTCCTCTTTTCAGGGAATATCATATTTATTGTACAAATGAAGAAACTGAGTCTCAGGAAGGGAAAGTGATTTGTCTAAGATCCCTCAGGACTACTTAGTCCTAGTGCCTACTAAGTGCTAGGTCCATTCTAGCTGCTTTGAATATATATTTGAACCTCACAACAATCTTATAACATTAAGTGAGGATTAATATCCTCATTTCTCACAATTTGTGCAGATGTATAACTGCTCTTGGACACCCTTGGGAGGACAGCTTGTTGGCTATCATCCTTCCTAGGGGCCAAAGCTCCTCCTTCCCCCAAAGTAACTACCTCCACCCCTCCCTTAGGGGAGTTGTTTAGGATCGGAATGAGTCTGAGCCCACATATTTGGTGGACATTAGAGCCGCTCTTAGAGAAGCAATAACACGCAAATTCTTTCTAGGGCTAGGGCAGGGAACCAGGACTAAGGATTTCCTCAGTATACTCCTTGTATATTTTCCTCTGCGCACTATGCTGACCCCGATCAAGCCATCATCATCTCTCATCTGGATTACCCGGTCTCTTTGATCAGGACTGTAGACAGTGTGTGGTTTGTGTACTGCATAAGGACATCTGGCTGAGGGGCCCAGTAAGGGCTAAAGTCTAGCTTGTATTCTAGTGCTAAATCATGCACCCTGGTGTGGGGCTGCATCTGCAAGAAGAAGGGGAATCTTTCTTTTTAGGCAAAGGCCCTTTTTTCCGAGCCAAGTGCCATGGGGCTATATCTACCTGGAGGAGTCACCTTTTCCAAAGTTGTACAATGATAAGCAAACTGCACCTAAACGGCAACCCTGTTCTTGCTTCCACACTTACCTCCTTCAACCTATTCTCTCAGCAGCCAAAGTAGTCCTGTGAAAACCCAAGTTGAACACATTCGTCCACTGTTCAAAATCCTCTTACAGCTCCTACCTCACTCAGAGTCAAAACCAAAGTCCTTATAGAGGCCCACAAGGCCCTACATGATCTGGCCTCCAAACACCACTACCATCTTAACTCCTACCTCCCTCTCCCTCAGTCATTCTATCCCACCCTCACTGTACTTCTTCCAGTTTCTTAAACATTAAAAGCCCATCTCATCTCAGAGTCTTTGTACTTGCTTTTCCCACTGCCTGGAATTCCTCTAGATATCCCCATCACTGACTCCTCATCCTTCAAGTCTCAGCTCAAATGTCATCTCCTTAAAGAGGTCTTTCCTGACTACCTTATCTAATATTGTCCTTCCCACTCCAACGCAAGTGTCACTTGATTACACTTCCTGTTTTATTTTCTGCATGTAACTTATTACTCTCTGAACTTATCTCGTTTATTTATTAAGTATCTGTCTTTCCCCACTAGTAAACAACCTAATTACAGCCAAGCCTATGTGTGCTTTGTACTTCATTGAATCTCCAGTATCTAGAACAATGCCTGGCCCAAAGAAGATGCTGAATAAATTTATGTTGAATGAATTAATTGATGACTTTTCTCTGGTAACCAAAAATACAGCCTCAGCTAGAGAGTCTCATATAATATAATCACCCCCACAGGGGAAAAATGTTGATATTTAGGGAACAGACTTAGGATACTCTCAGTTCCACAAGTCCCACATTAGCACCCAGAGCACAAGTAGTGGGAAGGAAAAAGATTTGTGACATCATTGGATTGCAGTGAACACTCTTACTTCCAAAGTTTCCTCCATCACTCATTCAGGATTCAAAGTCCTAAAAGAGAGCCAAATTTGGGTCAAGTGCCTACATGGTGTCTATATCAGGGGAAGGTAAAAAAAAAGATATGGCCCCATTGGCTTTTGTAACAGGAGCCAGCAGTGGGAAACAGGTGTTGGGATTTCCCCTTCTGCTAAGACTACACAGAGTGGAAAGTATGAAACTGGATAGCCCAAAAAACAACTGTCATATTTTTAGGAAATGAAGTGGGAGCCTCAGTCTGAAGCAATCACTTGACAATTGCCATGAGGAAGTGAAAGGGAGGTGATGAGATTCTTATTTTTTTTTAATTTTTAAAATTTAGTTTCAAGTATACATTACATTGTTAGACATCTATGTAGTTCATAAAACGATCCTCCCGATTGCATCCTCCATTCCCTGAGATTCTTAAAGGTACTAGCTGGTATGGCCATCTTGCCAAATGCGAAACCAAAGCAGAACAAGTGTCAAAACTTGTCAAGGAAGCAAAAGACCCACAGAGTTCTCCTACCACCAAGTTGAAGATGGATTGATCTCTTCTGGGGAATTTTATTTTCTTTTAAAATTTTTAATTTTTAAAATCCTTCAAAATTGTTTTAAGTCCTGGATCTCTGAGGCCTATAATTGGGTTGATTTGCTCAATCATTGTGGTGGAGAGACTCAAGGATGACCCTGCCCCCCCCAAAGATTCTCACCTCCTGATGTCTGTGCATTTGTGCAGACAGAACTTATAACTCGCTTCTAACCAATAGAAAAGAGGATGGGTTGTCACT
Source organism: Pteropus alecto (assembly GCF_000325575.1). Classification (NCBI taxonomy): domain Eukaryota; kingdom Metazoa; phylum Chordata; class Mammalia; order Chiroptera; family Pteropodidae; genus Pteropus; species Pteropus alecto. Next base: position 375,131 of record NW_006443132.1, on the reverse strand, counting down.
CCTGTAAAAATGTTATGTTATACATGACTCTGCCTTAGAAGACTGGAGTCAGAGAAACTCTCCTTTGCTTATTCTGAAGAAGCCAGTACCCGCAGTGCAGCCTGGTAAGACTCTGAAGGAGAGACCCCGACTTAGCTGTGCCAAGACTCTTGACCCACACACACTGGGAGATAATAAATATGTGTGTTGTTTTAAGCCACTAAATTTATGGTTATTTGTTACATAGCAATACAAAATCAGTGCACTTCTACTCCTTAGTGGCCTCATCATCAATCCAGACATGGTACTACATGGAGATAATAATAGCACTTTCTTCATAAGGTTGTTATAAGGATACCATGAGTTTAATTTTGTAAAGGGCATAGAACAGCTCCTGGCACATTATTTGAATGTTTTTTAGATTGTTTTTTTAAAGGGGGGTGGTGGTAGTGGTGGTCCCATCTTCATCCCAATAGCTTTTGCATATTTCCTTTGAATGAATGTCTGTTCAAGTCTTTTGCCCATTTTTAGTTGTCTTATTTGTCTTTTTCTTGTTGAGCTACAGGAAATTGTTAGATATTCTGAATACTAGTCCTTCATTATTTGCAAATATATTCTTCCATTCTGTGAGCTGTCTTTTCACTCTCGTGTCCTTCGATGCACAGAAAATTTAAATTTCAATGAAGTCTAATTTATCAATTTTTTTCTTCAGTTACTTGTGCTTTTGGTGTCATATCTAAGAAACCATTGCCATATCCAAAGTTATTAACATTTACTCTTATGTTTTCTTCAAATAGTTTTGTAGTTTTAATTCTTATATTGGTTGTCGTATAGGTTTCTGATCCATTTTAAGTTCATTTTTGTATATGGTGTGAGGCAATGCTGCATCTACATTCTTTTGCATGTAAATATTCAGTTCTTCTAATACCATTTGTTCAAAAGACTATTCTTTCCCCATTTAATAATCTTGGCAACCTTGTTGAAAATCAATTGACCATAAGTGTATGGGTTTATTTCTGGAATCTCCATTCTATTCTATTAATCTGGATATCTATCCTTATGCCTTTACCACACTGTTGATTACTGTAGTTTTGTAGTAAGTTTTAAAATCAGGAGATGTGAGTCCTCCAGTTTTGTTCTTTTTCAAGATTCTTTTGAGCTATTCAGAAAACCCTTTTAATTTTTTAATATTCACTACCTACATCACTTTCTATAGCCTACAGTTAGTTTGCACTTCCACGAAGAACCACTGTTCCTTTTGTCTTAGAGCAATTTGAGATCTATAATCTCACTAACTTTCTAGTGCTGATGAGTATTTATAGTCTGGAGTTGAGAGTGACAATGTCATGTTGATTTCTTTTAGTAAAAAAGTGTACAATTACCTAGAAATGCTAAGTGAGTGTTTTTGAAGGTTACTTCTCCCAGATAGCCTTAAAAATTGAAACATGAAATCGTAATCATTTTGTTGCTGATGTAAATGGATCCGTGGTTTAGACTTCATTTACATGAACAACACAGGAGACATGCAACTTGAATTCAACCCAATAGGCTTGGGGAAGCTGCTTTTTCTTGACAGCATTCTCATCTAGGAAAGTCAGCTGTGAGAGCTCTAATCTGTTTGTTACATATGTAGCTAGGCTTGTAATTTTCTTCTTGTTTTCATGGAAAAAAAAGAGTTAGAATTGATTGCCATGTCAAAGATAACTCCATAATTTATGACAAATAACAGCAGCAGCATTCTTATTAAATTTACTTTAAACGTTTTAAATTGAAAATGTTTTTATATAATTGTAGATTCACATGCAGTTGTGATGAATAATACAGAGAGATCCCTTATACACTTTGCCTAATTTACCCCAAAGGTAACATCTTGTAAGACTCGTGTGTGTGTATGTGCGCACGTGCACACGTGCGCACACATGTATTAAATTCTATACAATCTTATTACCTGTGTAGGTTCATGTGTCTATCACCACAGTCAAGATACAGAAGAGTCCATCATCACAGGGTCTCTTATGTTGCTCTTTTATAACCACCCTACCTCTCTACTGTGCTGCCTCCCCACTCCCACTCTGGCAACCACTAATCTGTCCTCCAATTATAAAATGTCATTTCAAAGGTGTTATATTGACCAAATCATAACCTTTGGGCATTGGCTGTTTTCACTAACCTTAATTCTGTGGAGATTCATCTAAATTGTTGCATGTATTAATAGTCTGTTCCTTTTTATTGCTGAGTAGTATTCAATGAGATGAATGTCCCACAGTTAGTGTAAACATTGACCTATTGAAAGACATCTGGACAGATTCTAGTTTTTAGCTATTATAGATGAAGTTGTTATGAACATTCATGTACAGGTTTTTGTGTGAAAATAAATTTTCATTTCTCTAGGATAAATGCCCAGAAGTAAAATTGCTGGGTCATATGGTAATTGCAAATTTAGTTTTGTTAAGAGATGGACAAAGTCTTTTCCAGGGTGGCTATAACATTTCACATTCTTATCAGCAATTTATGAGTATATGACTTCTCTGCATCCTCACCACCACTTGATGTTGTCACCATTTTTATTTTAGTTGTTCTAATAGGTAAGCAGTGAAATCACATTGTTGGTTTTAATTTGCATTTCCCTAACAGCTAATGATGCTGAGCACCTTTTCATGTGCTTCTTTGCCATCTCTATAGCCTTTTAAGTGAAATGTCTACTCATATCTTTTGTCCATCTTCTAGTTGAACTGGTTTTTTTTTTTAACTATTGAGTTTTGAGAGCTCTTTATTATATTCTACATACTAGTCTTTTGTTGAATATGTGGATGGCAAATATTTTCTTCCAGTCTGGAGCTTATCTTTTCATATTATTATTAAAATTATTTGGGTAACATTGGTTAATAACGTTATATAAATTTCAGATGTACAATATTACAATACGACATCTGTATACTCTATTATGAGCTCACCACTCAAAAGTCTAGTTTCCTTCCGTAAACTGTTTTGTTGTTGTGTTGTTTTGTTTTTCCTTCTGTATACTCTTAACGGGAACCTTCGCAAAGCAATTTTTAATTTTGATGATTCGATTTATCAGATTTTTTGTTTATGGATTGTGCTTTTGGTGTCACATTTAAGAACTCTGCTTAGCCCTAGATCCCAAAGATTTTTCCCCCTAAAAGTGTTATAGCTTTATGTTTTACATATAAATCTATGTTCTACTTTGAGTTAGTTTTCATATAAAGTGTGACATTTAAGTCAAGACTCATATTTTTGTCTATGAATGTCTAATTGCTTCAGCACCGCTTGTTGAAAAACTATTCCCGTATTAACCGCTTTTTTTCCTTTGTCAAAAATTAGTTGGGCATATTTGTGTTGATCAATTTCTGGGCAGTCTATTCTTTTCCATTGACATATGTGCCTATCCTTCTGCCAGTACTGCAGAGTCTTGATTACAGTAGCTATATAATAAGACTTGAAGTTGAGTAGACTGATTCTTCTCACTTTATTCTTCTTTTTCCAAATTGTTAAGCTATTGTTTAGTTTCTGCCTTTTTATATACATTTTAAAATAAGCTTGTCTATGTCCACAAAAATGTTGGTAGGAGTTTGATAGGAATTGCACTAATCCTATAGATTAATTTAGAGAGAGAATTAACATGTTTACTATGGTGAGTTTTCCAATCCATGGACATAGTGTTTCTTGCCTTTTATTTAGGCCTTTGATTTCTTTCATCAGCAGTTTATAATTTTCAGCATTCAAGTCTTGTACATGTTTTATTAATTGTATCTCTAAATATTTCATTTTCTTTGGAATAACTGTGATATTGTGTTTTCAATATTGGTTTCTGCATAATTATTGTTAGTATAGAGAAATATGATTGATTTTTGTGTGCTAATTTTATATCCTATGACCTTGCTGCTGAATTCATTTATTAGTTTTAGGGTTGCTTTTTTGGGGGTAGATTTCTTATGATTTTCTACATAGGCAATTGTGTCAACTATAAAATAGAGGAGGTATCTTTTGTAGGTGTTCTTTATCAAGTTGAGATAACTCTCCTCCATTTATAGCTTACTGAGAGTTTTTCATGAATAGTTGTTGGGTTTTGTCAAATGCTTTTTCTATGCCAATTGATATAATCATATGAGTTTTATTCTTTAGCTCATTGATATGATGGATTATACTGATTGATTTTCTTATATTGAACCAGTCTTGCATATCTGGAATAAAGTCCACTGAGTCATGGTTATAATTCTTTTTAAATATTGTTAGTTTAAATTTACTTTTGAATAGAATTAGAGGATTTTTTTGTATTTGTTTCAATTTCAGAATTTTGATGTATTTATTTTTTCTTTTATTTTATATTTACCTCCCTCCCCCTGAACTGGCCCTTCTTTTTTTGTGTAACAAATGAGAGCAAGAAAGATAATTATTTGAAAAGATTAACTTTATTTGCCTTGTCAATACAATTAAATACATTTAAAAAGAGGGTTAATGAGCATTTTCCTAAGTTCCAAAGCTGGCATGAGAGTCTTAAAGAAGTCAATGAACCAAACATGGCTGTTTATGCAAGTGATACCCAATCTTTATTTCCTGCCCAGGTTTCTTCTCTGCACTCCAGACCTAGATCTTCACTTGCCTACTGAACATCTCCCTGTGAATGTCCCATAAGCACTTAAAATTCAACATGTCTCACCAAACTCATGGTCTCGTTACCGAAACTTATTTCTATGTTTCCTACCTTAACTGGTGGCATTACCATTCACACAATGACTGAAGCCAGAAACGTGACAGTTATTTCTCCTGCTCCCTGCCCAATTCCTCCAATTAAAGCCTGATGACTCTACAACAAAAGGTCTATCAAATCAGTCCCCTCTTCTCCATCTCCACAGTCACCTTCTTAACTCCAGCCTGAACATCTCATTTTTTGATTATTGCATTATTGCATTTGCCTCTTTTACTCTAATTTTCCTCCTTTGGTCTACTCACCACAATGGCCACTGCCAATTTTGTCCTGGTAAATATTTAACAGCAGTCTCTCTAGGAAAAGAGGTCTGATTTGTAGCATTTGCCGAAATCCGTGATATAAATATTCTCATCATAACTGATTTCAATCTATTAACATGTCAGTCGGCTTGCAAAATTTCTGAAATTTTAAGAATAGTCTCTCTTGGTAGCTGTTAGGAGCCAGCTCCAGAAAACCACTGGCACAACTGAATCTTTGTAACATGCAAATTTGACCAGGTCGCTCCCTTGATTAAAACTTCAATGATTCCGCATTACTCGCAAGATAAAACCCAAGTTCTTCAGTTCAGCATTTACATTTCTTTGTGATTTAGCCACTACAGACTTCACCAGCTTCACCTCAGACTTCAACATCTTCATCAAACCACCCAACTACCACCTCATCCATTCTGGATGGCTCAAAATTCTTGGATTTTTGGAGGTAGAAGTCCAATGTCAGGGTGCCAGAATAGTTTTGGTAAGGGTCCTCTTCCAGGATGCAGATGACCATTTTCTCCTTATATCCTTATATCCTTACATGGAAGAGAGGGCAAGAAAGTTCTCTAGGGTCTCTTTTATAAAGGAACAAATCCCATTCATGAGGATGCCACCATATTGATCTAATCACCTTTCAAAGGCTCCCCTCCTAATATCATTGCATTGGGGTTTAGGATTTCAAAATAAGAACTTTGAGGGTACACAAACATTCAGTCCATAACAGTTGGTAAGTTGTTGAGCAAAATGAGGATAAAGAAGCATCAAATGTCGTTGGTAACCTAGAGTTAACTGGTGGCAATTTTGCTGGAGTAGTAGGGACTAACATCTACTTCCAATGGGTTGAGGAGAGAAAGGAATATGACATCGGCTCTACAATGCTACCTGGTACCATCTGAGGTAGGTGCCAATTAACCAAGATCTTTGTTTCTTCTTGGGAGACAGTGTGTAATACTATACAGATTAAGAAGACAGACCTTGGAGTCAGACTGCCTGGTTGTAATTTTGACTTAGTCATTTGCTAAGTGGTATGATCTTGGGCAAATAACTTTTCTTCTCTGTGCCTCAGTTTTGTCATTTGTAAAGTGAAGATAGGTCGTTGTGAGATATATAAAAATTAATCTGTGTGACATAGAACAGTGCCTGGCTCCCAATAAGTGCTAATAAAATGATAGATCTGATTAGTATTTCATTTTTGTCTTTCAGAGAGATCTTTGGATTGGAATCTTGGAGGTCAGGCTTCCAGTCCTACTTCTGCCACAGATGCTCTGAGTGACCATGAGTAATTCACTTAAAAAAGAAGCAAATTAAAACAAAATAGTCTTAGAAATTCTGGGATCTGGAATAAGTTCCAACCTATCTGAATGGCAACCTACGACACATTTAGAATGGGTAAATCATGGTATTTTACACATATACATGCAATCACACAGAGACCCTTGGAATTTGAAGGGCCAGAAACATGATCACATTAGCTACTGAGTTTACTGTTTCATCAAGTATGAGGCAGCAGGGTACAATGAAAGGAGAATTGAGCTGGGATGCAAAAGGAAGAAAGAAACAATCAGAACCAACATGACTCAAGTGTTTACACAGACTAACCAGGCATTTCACAGCAACCTGTTATAGTAAAAAATGATTCTCATTTCATAGGTGAGAAAACTGAGGTTCAGAAAACTAAGTAATTAGACCAAGGTGGTACAAATATTAAGTAGAAGAATCAGAATTTTAGCTCCACTATTTTGACTTAAAAGTGCCTGCTTTTTCTACCACTAAGGCAGCCACAGTGCTGTATAATCAAGAGCACAGGCTTTGAAGTGTGAATGCCTAGATTTGGTTCTAATTCCTTCCATTTACCAGCTGCATGACCCCGGGCAAGCCACTCCATCTCTCTGGGCTTCTCTTTCTCCATTAGTAAAACAGTGATGATAATAAGAGTATTTCATTTTTATAGGGCTGCTGTGAGGATTAAACACAGTAATATTAAGAGAAGGACTTAGGACATAGTAACTGATCCATAAATGGTAGCTTATAGCAATACAATATTATACTACTCAAGGTCTAGATTTAGGTTCAACAACTAATGGACCCAGATAAGTTACTATGCCTCCCTGGGCCCCAGTTTTTATCTCATCTCTAAGGTCCTTTTATGTTCATTAAAACAACAATAACAACAAAACTGTATTGAGCTATTGGCCTTATTCAGTCTTAATTGTAAACATCTCATGTGAACACTGACTGCTTCTCATGAACAACTGAGGTCACAATGTTTTCCCTTATATTTGACCTATATCTGTCTGAAATTATTCATACTATAACCCCTTCTGTGATATTCTATACCCATGTAGTTATTAATTAGTAAAAAGTCCACATAAATAGCTATTATGGAATCAAATATCCAGTTGATTCAATCATTCTTCTGTTACTTTCATTTCTCTTTTCTGAACACATTCCAATTGACTAACTTCAGCAGATTCTGCTGATTATTTCTTCCATAGATCCTCTTTGAGTAAACTCAAAGGCATGAAGGGTTTATTTCAATAGAGGTCCTTAATGAATCAAGTTAAACATTTCTTGCTTTGAAAAACACCACATGAACCCCCCAAAAATACGTTTAAAGAGAAAGAGAAAAGGTAAGTACATACCACACTAAATATATCCCTAATATATCAAACTCTCAAGTATTTATAAAACAATTAACTCATAACAGCATTTACTAAAAGCTCTCAAAATAGAGAATTAAAGACCAGAGATTTGGCAGCAAATGACAGTAAGACAATTGATTATGCATAAGAAAAAAATAAAATTGGAGCCTTATACTATACCTTATATACTATACCATATACCATACCATCTACAAAATCCAACTCCAGGTTTATTAGACGCTTAAAAATAAAGGCAAAACTTAGAGAAAGAAAAAAACAGAGCACCCCTGACATTCAGAAGCTGGTCTGGCACTCACATCTAGGCCATGTTATTCTTTTATTTAGACATAAACACAGAATATCAACCTCACACAAGGTTATTCTGAGACCATAATAAATTGACCTAAAGCAAGGTCACTTTATAATTTTGTCTAAGCACTGTGCCACTGACAAAGTACTAAACATCCTCCCTCTTAACCAAAATCAGTGACTTCTACTTTTTTAGTAATTACAGATTTGGCCTTTTACTATTCTCCCCTCCTTATAAATAAGATTTATTGAGATACCCAATCATAGAATTGCCCCCGCTTCTGATGGCATCCAATCTAGACTAAATTCCCACTTTTTTAGCCCTTCCTTCAAATCACTCAACCAAAGTTTAATTCTAATAAAGGCTTTTTTTCTAATACAGTCTTACTGAGAGACACTTCTTGAATCCTCGTGGTGTATGTTCTCCCTTGTACAATGAGTAACAAACCCAACTTGTTCTATCACAGGTGTGTTACTGATAGTCTCTGGCTGGATGACATTGACAACTTAAAAACATTTAGAAGAAAATATTGGGGAATATATTTTTACTTTGTGGTAGGAAAGTATTTCTTAAGCAAGACACAAAAACACTAAAAATATAAGATAAAATTGATAAATTTGAATGCATGGCAGGCAGCCTCTGAAATGGTCCCAATGATCACATCCTCCTGGTTTTTATACTATTGTATAATTCCCCTCCTTGGGAGTAGGCTGGATGTAGTGGCTTGTTTCTAATGAATATAATAAGACAAAAGTGATAGGACGTCATTTCTGAAATTAGGTCATAAAAACACTATGGCTTCCATCTTGGGTAATGTTTCTCTTTCTCACTCTCTCTCTTGGATTGCTCACTCTGAGAGAAGCCAGTTGCTAGGTCATGAGATAGCTCTATGAAAAGGCATCCATGACAAGATACCAAGATCCATTAACCACCACATAAGTGAGTTTGGAAGTGGGTCCACCCTCAGTAAAATCTTCAGATGAGGCCCACCCAACAGCTTAACTGCAGCCTCATGAGAGACCTTGAGCCAGATTCTAAACAATGTTTGAATTCCTGACCCACAGAAAATGTAAGATAAAAGTTTATTGGTTTAAGCTACTAAGTTTTGCGGTAATTTATAAATAAATAATGTAGACCACATTAAAATTAAGAACTTAGGTTCATCAAAAGATATGTAATTAAAGTGAAATCGCAAAGCTGTAAATTGTAAAGAGAATATTTGCAATACACATGCTTGACAAAAGGCTGGTAACCAGAATATAAATCAAGAATTCCCACAGATCAAAATGGGGGAAAAAATGGCCCAGTAGAAAAATGGGCAAAAGACAAGGACATGCATTTCACAGAGCAGGAAATAGAAATGTCAAATAAACATGAAAGGACACTCAACTTCATTAGTAATCAGGACGAAGCAAATTAAGACCTCAATGAGGTATCATTTTTATTCATTAAAAAGATGAAAGTTAAGAAGTCTGCCAATACAAAGCAATAGGAAGAGGAATGCTTATATACTGCTGGTGGGAAAGTAAACTGGGACAACCACTTCAGAAGCACGTTGGTATTGCCTAACTAATAAAATTGAGCATACCCATATCCTACAACCTAGACATTCCAATCGTAGGTATATGCCCTGGAAAGTCTTTCACATGGGCATTATGAGAAATGTTCATACCAGCATTCTTGGTAATAGCAAAATCATAGAAACGGCTCAAAGTTCACTGAGAGAAAAATAAATTGTGATATGTACACACTAGAGAATATGATATATCCTTGAGAATGAATGAACTGCTACTATATGTAACAAAACAGTGGAATCTTAGCAACATAATGTTGAGTGAAAATAGCAAGATGCAGAAGACTTATGTGAGCATATAATATTACAAAGTTAAAAATAAGGAAAAATTAAGCAATATATTATTTATGAATACACACATAGGAATAAAACTTTTTAAAACTAATGCTAAATATAAAACTCAAAATAGTGGTTAGCTATGTAGAAAAACATTCAGATAAATTCAGAATGAGAGAAACATTCAGATAAATTCAACTTATTGATAATGTTCTAATTTTTATTTTGGGTGGTAGGTTCATGGGTGCTTATTTAATTATTAAGCTTTATAACTTAAACATAAGTTACAAATATTATTTTGTGCGCATCAAATATTATTTCATCGAAAATATTTTTAAATGAATTAGGAGTATTTTAATTTTTGTTATGGAAAATTAAGAGCAGTTTTTTATATCTAAAGAAAGCAATGAAGTTCATTTTTTAAATAGAAAGGAAAAATACAGGGGGAAGAAAACTTTGGTGAGCTCCTAAGAGGATCAAGAAAAGGAATACAATTCAAGGAAAAAGAAAAAATTCTAGTTTAAACCATGTTATTATTTTAATCCTAGATCATTCAGGAAGCTATACTGGCTAAAACTGGAATTTATTAAGAAGATTATAGTTTCACCTGCAGTTCACATTAAGTAATTTCTGTCCATGCTCTTTGTCTACATCTTTAAATAGTTTTTAATACTCTCCTTTCTCAAATCAATCTCAAACTTCAGAAACTGCAATATAAGGATGTACATAGAGCTACTTCTGTTGGGGCTAGAGGGGGGGTCAGTCTCAATTATACTCTTGGGGCTTCCCTAACTGGTTCTGGGGTCTTAGGCAATGCCAAGCCTTGGGTAGGTATTGAGGAAGATCATTTATCCTCATAGGTTATTACTGAGGGACATCATCCACTTGGCATCCATAGATTGGCAGTATCTCTGTGGCTCTGTGCCAGTCTTGGGACACAAAAAAATCTCTTGTAATGTTTGAAAGCTTAAATCTTGCATCCCTGTACCTCAAGTTCATTAAAGGAGCCATTCCTCTCTAGGGTCTCACCAGGAGGCCACGGGAAGCAAGGCCCAGCTCCCAGCTGAATTCTCCTACAGTCTCTCCTACCAGCCTAAGGGGCATTTCTTTTGAATTTGGTGTAAGTCCCATTTGGTGGAAGAACCCAATTCTCCTTAATGTGCTCAGACTTTTAGAAAAGAAAGCTCAGATATCTTGCAAATCTCCTTTCATCTCAGCCACACACTTTAGAAAAGTAGAAAGCAATGAAGCACAGAATCTGCTGTCTGCTGGAAAGAGAGAAAAGGAAAGGGTGAAATTCAGGGAGGAAAAAACCTAATACTTCAAATATTATCCAGAGATAACCAAAGGTTTTTAAAATAGGACTTAAAAAACGCTAACCATAGAGGGAAAAATTGGACTTCTTAAAATAAAAGAACTGTTGTTTATCAAAAGATACTGCTAAAAAAGTGAAAAGGCAAGACAAAAAGAAGACATTTGAAATACATATATTCAACAAAGATTAGTGTTAAGAATTCATAATAAAATCCTATAAATCAGTAAGAAAAAATGCAGACAATCCAATTGAAAAATAACTTAAAACCAGCACTTTACAAAAGAGGACATCAAAATGGCCAATAAAAAATATGAAAAATTGTTCAACTTCATACGTCATCATGAAAATGCAAATTAAAATCATAATGCAACACCACTACACACCTACTAGCATGGTTAATGTGGAAAAGACTGACAATACCAGATGTTGGAAAAAATGTGGAATATCTTGATGGGAAACATAAAATGGTTTTTATGTTTCTGAAAAACTGGCATTAACTACTAAAGCTAAACCAATACATACCCAATAGCCCAGCAATTCTACTTCTAAATATATACTCAAGAAAAATACATACATATCTTTATCAATGGACATATATAAGAATGTCCTTGGCAGCACTACTTATCATAGCTCCAAATGGAAACTCCCCAAATGTTTGTCAACAGTAAAATGGATAAAGTATAGTATATTCATACAATGAAATAACATATAGTAATGAGAATGAGTAAACTATTTCTGCATGAAACAACATGGAAGACTCATGCACACAATATTAAGTAAAATAAGCCAGATATAATAGTACATGTTGTATTATTTAATTTATATAAATTTCTAAAGGAGGCAAAATTAATCTTTGGTCTTAGAAATCAGGATAGTGGTTATCTTGAGATGAGTCAAGTGACTGGGAGGGCACATGTGGGGGGCTTCTAGGGGATTGACTATGTCCTGTTTTGGGATCTGGATGCTGGTCCCAGAGAACAGCTGTGTTCTCTTTATGAAAACTCATTAAACTTTACACTTAAGATTGTGCATATGGAAAACAGCATAGAGGTTCCTCAAAAAACTAAGAATTGATCTTCCATATGATCCAGCAATCCTTCTACTGGGTATTTACCCCAAAGACTCAAAAACCCATATCCAAAAAGATATTTGCACACCGATTGATGTTCATAGCAGCATTATTCACGGTGGCCAGGACATGGAAGCAACCAAAGTGTCCTACGACAGATGATTGGCTAAAGAATCTGTGGTACATATATACAATGGAATATTATTCAGCCATCAGAAAAGATGAAATACTGCCATTTGCAACAATATGGATGGACCTCGAAATAATCATGCTAAACGAAATAAGCTAGATGAACAGGACAAAAAGACTCATGGACATGGACAATAGACTAGTGGTTACCAGAGGGGAGCGGGGATAGGGGAGGTAGATGGAGTAAAGAGGGTCAAATATGTGGTGACAGAAAGAAATCTAACTATAGGAGGTGAACACACAGTGGAAATATATATATGCTTACTGCTAAAGTATACAGCTGAAACTTATTGAATTTCGTTAACCAATGTCACCATAAAAATAAATTAATTTAAAAAAAAGATTTTTGCACTTTTAATATGTATGTAATACTTCAGTAAAGTTTACCTAAAAAAAACCTTTTACATAAAATTTATCCAGCTACATTGAACCTGCAAGTCTGAGGGTCTGACTTCGAAATGTGATTCACTAATGCCACCCTGAAAAAAAAAAAAGTGTCCCTTCCACTTTTCCTGGTGATATCCCTATGCAGCTTTTCCTGGAAAAGAGAGGGTTCAGTAACATTTCTTTTACAGGTTACTATTTTAGAATTCTGAATAAAGTAATCTGAGCACATATGTAGATTTTCATTAAATATGGTGGGCTGTCACCCACTGGGAAACTTATTCCATAACTACCTCCACTGGAAGTGAGGGACAGCAGTTCATTTGAACACAAATGCACTTGATGCTGAATCTCACCCAATCCTCAAGCAAATTAAAAGTATCTTTCTTTTTTTTTTTTTTTTTTTGCTTCTCCAGATTTTCAATTCACACATTTGACTAACTAGGAGATGTAAATGTTATTGCTTTTACAAAAATCAAGTATGCTTTTTATAGAAAAGTTAAGCAATAGAGAAAAGGATAAAGAGGAAGGCAATAAGTACCTCCAAATCCCACTACACAGGAATAACCAGAGTTAATAAATTTGTGTGGTCTCTCTATAGGATGTATTCAGCAAGAAGGATACATGAATAGATGGGTGGTGGGTGGTTAGAGAGATAATTTTATGAAAATTTAAGTGACAAATCAAGAGAAGATAAATTGCCATAAATATAGCAGCAAAGGATTAATATCCAGTATATATAAAGAACTATTAATAAAAAGATAAACAATTCAATTAACAAGTGGAAAATGATATGAAGATAATTCACACAGAATGAACCACAGAAGAGCCAATAAACATATGAAGAAATGGTAAATCTTACTAATAATCAGGAAAATTAAGAGTAGAATGACACAGAGTGAAAGAGATGGGACTTATTTCCACATCTATACAATCTGGTTGGTAATATTTCACATTTATCAGATTGTCAAAAATTAAATTTAAAATTAATTAGTTCTTGTAATATCAAGTATTGGTAAGAATATGAAGAAAATGGGACTCAGGCTTTTTTTGCTCTCAAGATCGCAGAATAGGTAAATTCTATGCTCACCTCTTCTCACAACCACATCAAAATTACAACCAAACTATAGAACAACTATCATTGAGAATCACCTGAAGTATAGCCGAACAGAAGCCCTATAACTAAGGATATACAGAAGAAGCCAAGCCAAGATTGGTAAAAGGGGTGGAGATACAGAACAGGTTGTACCCACACCTATGTGCAGCAGTTAAAAATCAGGAGGGATATCTTGGTTGCACAAGTCACCCCTGAGAAGCAAGGGGTTCCAGCCCCACACCAGGCTACCCAGTGCTGGGAGGAGAAGTTCCCATAATTTCTGGCTGGGAAAACCAGAAGAGATTGTGGCTGAGTGAGTTGGAGGGTGGCTGGAGAACCAGACATTTCTCTTAAAGCGTCCGCATGTGGACTTACTTGCTGATAGACTCACTCACCTGAGCTCCAGTGCTGGGACATATGAGAAGGGACCGAATTGTTTGGCTTCAGGGTAAAGGCTTGAGGAGCAGCTTTCTCCTAGATGGAAGTGCTGGCAGAAGCCATTGTTCCTCTCTTGAGCCCTGTACCTACCCAGCATGCAGATGCAGGCAGCCACCATATCTGAGTCTCCATCGACATGGCTAATATCTTTCACCCCACCCTGGTGATTCCCTGAGACTCCACCCCACCCAATTGAGGGTATTCTCAAGCCGCTTCCAGTGTCTTCTCCATACAAATGACCTTTCTTGGCTCATGTCATGAACTGTTCTAAAATCTCTCAAAGGTACAGAAACCCCAAACAAGCAGCATCTGGCCTCACTGTGTTCCGTAACACTTGCTAAGCAACACCAAGCCCAGAATAAGTGACAGCCAGCCTTGGTTTGCAGCTTAACCTCTCCCAGGCACCTCCAAGCCCAGCACAAGTGCAACCATCTGCACATCACTTTGTAGCTCATACCAAGTGGCCCCAGGCAGGGCACAGACAGCAGATGACCTTGGCCTGCAACAAAGAGGCTCCCAAGAGGCCCCAGAACCAACACATCCGATGTCCAGCTTCAGATCATACCAGAGCACCACTCGACCACCTCCACAAACAATATACCCAAAAGGCAGACTGGGCAGGTACCAGAGTACAACTAAAGCGAATCCTGCTCTATAGGGTCAGCCCCTATACAACAGCTCCTTCACTGTACTCACAGCCAGTCCTCACAACCAATCAGCCTGAAAGTCAATCCCTTCCATTAATGTGTAAAGAACAACCAAGGTTGAACTACAACAAAAGGGCACATACAACCCACACAAGGGACACACCTGGAACACCTGGCTCAGGTGATAAGGGAGACTGCACCACAGGGTTCCACAGGACACCTACTAAATAAGTCCACTCTACTAAGACCAGAAGACATAGCAACTCTACCTAACACATAGAAACAAACACAGGGAGGCAGCCAAAATTGGGAGACAAAGAAACAAGTCCTAATTGAAAGAACAGAACAAAGCTTCAGAAAAAGAATAAACAAAATGGAGACGAGCCATCCACCAAATGCAGAGTTCAAAACACTGGTTATAAAAATGCTCAATGATCTCAGTGAGAACTTCAACAAAGAGACAGGAAACATAAAAATGGAGATAGAAAATGTAAAAAATAATCAGTCAGAAATGAAAACTGCAAAACTGAAATACATAATACATTAGAGGGAATCAACAGTAGATTAGATGAAGCAGAGGATTGAATCAGTGATTTGAAAGAGAAGGTAGCAGGAAACACCCAATCAGAACAGCAACAAGAAAAAAGAATCCAAAAAAAATGAGGATAGTTTAAGAAACCTCTGGGACAATGTTAAATGTACCAAATTTGTATTCTCGGGGTACCAGAAGGAGAAGAGAGAGAGCAAAAAATTGAAAACCTATTTGAAGAAATAATGATGGAAAACTTCCCTAACCTGGTGAAGAAAATAGACATACAAGCCCAGAAAGTGCAGAAAGTCCCAAACAAGATGAACCCAAAGAGGCCCACACCAAGACACATCATCATTAAAATGCCAAAGTTTAAAGACAAAAAGACAGTCTTAAAAGCAGCAAAAGAAAAGCAGTTAGTTACCTACAAGGAACCTCCCATAAGACTGTCAGCTGATTTCTCCACAGAAACTTTGCAGGCAAGAAGGGACTGGTACAAAATATTCAAAGTGATAAAAAGCAAGAATCTACAACCAAGATTACTCTACCTAGTAAAGCTATCATTTAGAATTGAAGGACAGATAAAGAGCTTCTCAGACAAGAAAAAGCTGAAGGAGTTCATCACCACCAAGCCAGTATTACAGGAAATGCTGGAGGGACTTTTATAAGAAGAAAAAAATGTGTATCAAAAATATGAAGAGTAAAATGACAATAACTACATACCAATCAATAAGTATTTCAAATGAAAAAGAATTAAATGCTCCAATCAAAAGATAGGGTGGTTAAATGTATAAGAAAACAAGACCCTTACATATGCTGCCTATTCACTTCAGATTGAAAGACACACAGACTGAAAGTAAAGGGAAGGCAAAAGATGTTTCATGAAAATGGAAATAAACAACAAAGCTGGGGGAGCAATACTTATACCAGACAAACTAGACTTTAAAACAAAGGCTATAACAAGAGACAAAGAAGGACCTAGTGATCCCACTTTAGGTATTTATCCAAACAAACCCAAAACACTACTTTACAGGGACATGTGTATCCATACGTTCATTGCAGCATACACTAGTCAAGACATAGAAGCAACCTGATTGTCAATCAATGGGTGAATGAATAAAGAGGTACTACAAATATACAATGGAATATTACTCAGCCATAAAAAGAATGAATTCTTGCTAACTACAACAACATGGATGGACCGAGTGGGTATTGTGCTGAGTGGAGTAAGCCAGACAGAGAAAGACAAATGCTATATGATTTCACTTACATGTGGGATCTAAAGAACAAAATAAATAAACAAACAAAACAGGAACAAATTCATAGAGAGACTATTTTGATAGTTGCTAGATGGGAGGGGTTTGGGGGAATGGGTGCAAAAGGAAAATGGATTAAGAAGTACAAATTGGTAGTTACAAAACAGTCATGGAGATGTAAAATATAGCATGGGGAATATAATCAATAATATTGTAATAACTATGTGTGGTGTCAGACAGGTACTAGATTTTTCAGGGTGATCACTTTGTAAGTATGTTGTACACCTGAAACTAATATAATATTGTATGTCAACTGTAATTGAAAAATAAAAAAACTTTTAAAAAAAAAGTAAAAGAAAAAGGAACTCAGAGACTAATGGTTGGAGTATAACTCAGTACAATTACTTTGGAGATTAGTTTGGAAATATCTAGAATGTGAACTGTAATTGAAAATAAGTAAATAAATAGAAATCCCTAGTAAAATTAAATATTGATGTCCAAGATCAAAACACAAATTCACAAAAAGACTTTACAAGACTGTTCATAGCCACTGTATTAGTTATCTATTGCTACATGACAAATTACCTTAAAATCTAATGGTTTAAAACTACACATATTTATTATCTCATAGGTTCTGTGGATCCAGGCATGTCTTAGTTGAATGTCTCTCCCTCAACATGTCTCACAGGGCTGTGATCAAGGCATTATCTGGGACTGTGGTCTCATTTGAAGGCTCAACTGAAGAGGGCAGATTACACAAGGTCATACACAACAGAAGGCAGGGATCATTTGGGGCTCTTTTAGAGGTTGCCTACCATAACAGTTTTATTCATAACAGCCCCAAATTAGAAACAGGTTAGATATCTATCAGTAGAAGAATGGATAAACTATGATGCATTCATACAATAGATTATTCAGTAGTAATCTATGATGGAAAAAATCGGAACAGTAGTTGCCTGAGGTGGTGGTAATTGATTGGGAGGATGTGTGAAGGAACTGTCTGGGTTGATGCTAATGTTATATGTCTTGGTAAAAGACATATAATGTCTTGGTAAAATGCAAGTACATGCATTTGTCAAAACTATCTCAATTATTACTTAAATAAATTCACTGTATAATTCTTTCCACTTTTCTTTACATTTGAAAAATTTCACAGTAAAATGTTGGAGAAAATTAAAGATGCATATTCTCTATTACCCAGTAATCTGATTCTAGATATTTACCTTAAATGTGAATATGAGTAGACATGTGCAAGAATGTTCATCGCAGCACCGTATATAATAGCAAAAAAGTGGAACCAACTCAACTGTCCCTCAGTAAAGGAATAGATAAATCAACTGTGATTTATTCATACAATGAAATATAATATATGAAACTAGATCTATGTGAATCAACTTGGAAAAATCTGAAAAACAATGTTGAGTTTAAAAAGCAAGCTGCAAAATCATACATATACTATGAAACCATTCATACAAAAACAATGGTAAATATTGATTATGGTTACTGGCATATGAAATGAAAGTATAAAAACATTTATTAGAATAATATATAGCAACCACAGGATGATGGCTACCTCTGAGTAGGGACAGAGGGGAAAGAGATGTGAGGTGGGGATCAGAAGTATCTGTAATGTTTTATTTCTCTCAAAAGTAAAAATATCTGCAGCAATTATGGAAATATATTAATATGTTTAAACTAGTGGTGGGTTTATACTCCTTTAAACAATTACCATGTGCCAGGAATCTCGCTAAATGTTTTATGTGTTCTATGTCTAATTTAATCCTCAAATTAGGTAGGTTATCATTTATACTTACTTTCCAAATGAGAAGCCTAAAGCTTAAGGAGATTAAATAATTAAATCAACATGACACATACCAGTAGACCTAGAAAGTCTAACTGCAGAGCCCTCCTTCTTGACCATTGTGCTATATATATTGTCCGTCTCCTGACTAACCTTGCGGACTGGTGTCTGAACCTGAGGAGAAAGAATTTTCAGGCACAATATGAGGAGCTGATTATACAAGGGATTCTATGAAACACAAGGGGGACACAAAGTGACATGGAGTGGCAAAAATGGAACTCATTTCCATTTCTTTGCAGACACAGCATATCTCTAGCACCTCAAGATTGGAAGCACAAAGAGACACAACCCATAACACAGATGTTGGAGTTCTCCTGGTGGGTGTTAGCCTCTGTTGTGAGTTGAATCGTGTTCCCTCAAAAGATATATTTAAGTCCTAACCCCCAGTACCTGTATATGTAACCTCATTGGAAATAGGGTCTTTGCAGATATAAGCAAGTTAAGATAAGGTCATAGTGGATATTCCTCTCTCTTGCCTCTGCATGTTGTCAGGCACTTCAGAGGACAGCCAGAATCCTGATGACTCAGATCCTAGTACCTCTGAAGATTCCTGACAGAGTTATGCTGAAAGCACATTCCAGGTAACTGCACCTTTGTTTTATAACTATGTACTTAGTGAAGTAGAATTTTAAAAAAATTATCCCACACTTTTTGATGTCATGAAGACTGTAACTCACAGCAGATTTTTTATTATAGCAAAAAATAATTTGGCTAGTTCCTTAAATTATATAAATGAAAGGCAGGAAGGCACTTTTAGCAATGTTATTCAGAGTTCTGGAGAGTCTTGGGAAGGGAGACAAATTTGCATAAGAAAACAAAGTCTTTCTAAGAGAGAATGGGCCAAGAACAAATGCTTTCTTCCCTTGATTTAAAGTTTTAAGAATCCGTTGCAGTGGCGAGAAAAGACACCAATGGTCCCAAAGGAGAAATTACCCTGAAGGCAGCAAGAAGCTGGGCAGCTTATCTGGGCTCAACATCAGAGCCTAAGGGTTTGGGAGGTTGGGCTAGTTCTAAGGTTAAAAGCCCCAGAGCTGAATATGGCAGCACAGTGGTATGTTTTTAGGGTCAACAGCTGCCCATGAAGAAATAACTCAAAGAGCCGTAACCTTGGTACTCTGAGCTCTTGCACTGTGCAGGGACAAAGAGGATGGCAAAAGAGCAATGGGGCTAGTGGACTGACTGGAATTTCTAGTTCTCTCTTCCTCTGTCTAGAGTTTAGAAATAGGACTCATCACCTTTGAATGAATAGGTATCTAGGTTATTTACCAAGTTGGCGGGGGGCAGAGCCCTCAAAAGAGAGATGGTAACTTTCTATTAATAAAGCCAGATAATTGTTTAAACAGTTAATCGAGAGAGGAGACAAATAGCCATTATTATTTATACTCTTAAGTGATAAAGCTGGTCATAACTTTATTCAACGAGTATTTACTGATTGTCATTACGCGTCAGCTACTACCAGACCCTAGTACTACCACAATGTGCAAAAGAGACAGACTGGATGAAGACTCAGTTTCTCTGCTGGCTCAACAGTTTGTGTAGTCCAAATGTGGGCTCTAAAACTCCAAATTTATATCCTTATCAGTTCAGAACCTTAGCTAGCTAACTGGAGTGTGTGTTCCTTTCCAAAATCTGAGGGAAGAGAAACTGATCAGCTCAGCTTAGGTTAGGTATCTAGCCTGATCCAATCAGCTGCAGCCTGGGAATGAGGTGACAATGGTCTATTGCCCACTCAGTGAGGTTGTTGGAAATGTCTGTGAGAAGTGAGTATGGGGAAGGGCAATTGAAAACAATGGACTTGCTATCCAACACAGCTCTATATATTAGATTTCACAATGTGCAAGTAACTGCAATGACCTATACAATTCTTTATATAATTTAATAATATCAAATCCTTTTCATGAAGAAGTGAACACATTCTTCTTAAGGAAAAATTATAGCCCATATATATCCTAAACACCTCATCTTTCATTTTTTTTTCAACGGGATCTCACCTGGGGACATGGGGGGGTGGGGAGCCTGAATTCCTAATTCTCTTGCTATAGCCTGGGCTGTCTTCTACTGTGGCTGTTCTGTTTGGCTTTGGGAAGAAGTCCTTGGGAAGAGGAGAGGTCTGACTCTTGCTGAGATGAAGCTGAGGGTTGCCTTGGTCTTCCCCACCCTGAAATGTGTCAGATGTCAAGATCCACAAACTAATCAGCGAGAGATCATTTTGTCCCTTTCCATGATTTCTGCCCAACCTCCAAACTTCCACAGGATACTGAGAGGCATTCATTACCATTTCCCAGACAGTAAGCAGAGGTACTGGCATCACCACATTACATGTATACATACTCACCATAGGTGGCTGAGCCACAATAGATGTTAATTGTGCTCTATGAGAAGACATTTTGCAATGTAGGATTAGGAAGATCTTACCCCAGTAAGAGGTACTAGTGTGTGTATGAGCCACAAGGAGTCTAAAATGGATGAATCTTTCCAGCTTAAAGTCTAAATTAGAGACTGGCCAATTAAGCTCCTTGGTCCTTCCCTCTGGACTCATAGCCTGGGTTCTGTCCCACTCAATCTTATTATTCAGACTATGAGCAGTAGGAGAAATAGAAAACCTTTTCATAAAGTTTAGAGCAGTGTTTCTCAACCAGGGGTGATTTTGTCCCCTCCCCTCTTTCCCAGAGGACGTTTGGCAATGCATGAAGATATTTTTGGTTGTCACAATTGTGTGTGGAGTGCGAGGTGCTACTGGCATCTACTTGATAGAGGCCAGGGATGCTGCTGAACATCCTACAATGCACAGAACAGCCCCCACAATGACAAATGTCCATAGAATGAAGTTGAGAAACCCTGGCTTAGAGGGTTTAGAGGAGAACATGCCTCACTGCCACCTCCTATTTCCAGGCCTCCAATGTTTTGGACTCCATTTAAGTTCCCACTTAGACTGCTCAGTAAAGGATTATAGTCTGTGAATGAACATTTCTACCCTACCATCTGCACAGGAGAAAAAGGCACCACTTAACAGGTTAACTAGAGAGAGAAAGATGCCCAAGCAAGGGGAAGATCAAGACAGAGATATGCCAGGTCAAATATGTGGTGACAGAAAGAAATCTAACTATGGGCAGTGAACACACAATGATATGTGTGTGTGTGTGTGTGTGTGTATATGTGTGTGTGTGTACGTATATATACACACACATACATATATGTGCGTGTGTGTGTATACATACATACATACATACAAACATATATACCTTACTGTTGAATTGTACACTTGAAACTTACTGGAGTAACCAATGTCAGCATAAAAAAAAAAAAAAGACAGAGATATGCCAAAGGAGAGATCCCCATAGCAACAGCTTTTATCCTTTCAGTTTTTACCTCATAAAGCTCCACCCCCAAGGGAGTGATTTAATTTTATGTCCTTGAATTTTATCACAAGATCTTCATTAGGGGAGTAGGTGGGAATAAAGAAAACTTCAACTCTTCCCACTAACCCAAGTAAGTTGCAAACTTCCAATACCCAAGCTTTTGCTTGCATCTAGAATGTCTTTTCCCACCATTTTGGCCTATCTAAATCTTATCAATTTTTCAGGGTCACATGCTTGTTGCCTCTACCTGATCCCCTATAACTTCCCTAACTCCTCTAAGTTGGATATCTTTTTATAGCCCATGTTATTTTCTACTTTGCATTAGGGTTATTTGATTTCACAGGTTTTCAGCTTTTATATATTTGACTTTTATAAAATATGCACAGTAATACATGATATATTAATACATCTAAACCATCTTGTTTGGGCTAAATTTGGACTTTAATACATCAGACAACTGATATTTCAAGCTACTGCTTGTCAGCCAACCCTCCAGTCCCCACAATGAAGCCATCTTGGTAGAGAAGATTTTGTACAATGATTCAAATATTTTATTACATTTTGTCTTATTATTTTATAAAAATACAAATGGAAAGCAAACAAAACGAAAGGCCTATTCTACAATTTAGATAAAAACTAATAACATTAAACATGCCAAAAG
This sequence comes from Pteropus alecto, assembly GCF_000325575.1. Classification (NCBI taxonomy): domain Eukaryota; kingdom Metazoa; phylum Chordata; class Mammalia; order Chiroptera; family Pteropodidae; genus Pteropus; species Pteropus alecto. The sequence continues at coordinate 352,564 of NW_006443132.1, read as the reverse complement.
AAATCACTCTTGAGATAAGCATACTGGAGCAGTTGGTCAACAGGGGATTCAATTTTGAAGGAAAAGAACAAGGTAAAATAATATGTACAGATGACTGAAATACAGCATTGAAAATTGAGTCAATATATGTTTACAAAAAAAAAATCTTTAAATTTTTAGGGTAGATACCCAGAAGAGAGATTGCTGGGTCATGTGGTAGATCTATTCTTAATTTTTTTGAGGAAACTTCATACTGTTTTCCATAGTGGCTGTATCAATTTACAATTCCACCAGCAGTGTATGAGGGTTCCATTTTCTCCATACCCTCTCCAACACTTGTTATTTCTTCTCTTGTTAATAATAGCCATTCTCACAGGTAGAAGGTGGTATCTCATTGTGGTTTTGATTTGCATTGATTTCCTTTATAGCTAGTGAAGTTGAGCATCTTTTAATATATCTGTTGTCCATTCGTATGTCTTCTGGGAAAAAGTATCTGTTCAGGTCCTCTGTCCATTTTTAAACTGGATCGTTTGTTGTTGTTGTTGTTGTTGTTGTTGTTGTTGTTGTTGAATTATATGAGTTCTTTGTATATTCTGGATATTAGCCCCTTATAGGAGATGTTGTTTGCAAATATCTTCTCCCATTCAGTTGGTTACCTTTTTGTTTTGTTGATGGTTTCTTTTGCTGTGCAGAAGCCTTTTAGTTTGATGCAGTCCCATACATTTATTTTTGCTTTTACTTCCCTTGCCTTTGGGGTTAAATTCATAAAATTCTCTCTGAGGCCAAGGTCCATAAATTTAGTACCTATGTTTGTTTTCTTCTATGTATTTTATTATTTCAGGTCTTATATTTAGGTCTTTGATTCATTTTGGGTTAATTTTTGTGTGTGGTGTCAAATAGCATTCTAGTTTCATTCTTTGCATGTGGCTTTCTGATTTTCCCAGCACCATTTATCGAAGAGGCTTTCTTTCCTCCATTATATACATCCCTATGTTCACAGTAGCAAAGACATGGACTGGATGGATGATTGGATAAACTGTGGTACATATATACAGTGGAATATTACTCAGCAATAAGAAAAGATGAAATACTGCCATTTACAACAACATGGATGGATCTTGAGCATAGTATGCTAAATGAAATAAGTCAGACGGAAAAGAACAAGAACCATGATTTCACTCATATGTGAGATATGGAACAGAAAGCAACAAACGAACTAACAAAGCAAACAAAGAAATCTCTCAAACACACAGACAACAGTTTGATGGTTGCCAGAGAGGAAGGGAGGTTGACGGAGGTTGAAAAGGGTAAAGGAGGTCAGATACATGGTGACAGAAGGAGACTAGACTATGGGTGGTGAGAATACAATGTAATATACAGATGATGTATTACAGAGTTGTACACCTAAAACTTATATAACATTATTGACCAATGTCACCCCAATAAATTTAATTAAAAATAAAGAAAACTGAGTCAAAAATGTATAGTGTAATGATAAAAGAATGGAGACTTTTTAAAAGATTTCCGGACTGAGAATCAGTATAGATTACTGATATATATGGACTTCCAGAATCAGAGAAATTCACAGCTCCACAGGGCTATTAATTGTGGCATGATTACTATATATAATGTTATCAAATGAAAAAGAAGGCTGGTGTTAGACTCCCTTTGGACAAATTTGTCAAAAGAGTTGAAAAAACACCTCAAAATGAACATAAAAATTCCCTGCTTGAAACTTTGAAAGTCATTTTCTAACAAGTCATTCTTCCCAGCATTAAAACCAAAAATGACCAAACTTTTTCAAAATTTGGTGAAGATTATAAAACCACAGATTTTTCTTTTTACTTTTTTGTTGGGGGCGGGGGGGGGGACACAGCATTGACTAAACCATAAGCCCAAGTGTTGAGACTTGGCCTAACTTAGCCTTCTGTCTTGGGTTCTCAACTTAGTTGAGCAGAGCATTTTAAATTAATTAATGTAATACATAAATAAACATCATTATTTCCCAACAAATATTTGCTGAGGTCCACATAAGAGATAATACAGTTCTTGAAAGTAGATTGCTTTTAAGTATAAGGCTTATTGTGAAGGGAGCGTCTGTTCTCCATAGTCACAAGAACTCTGCTATCATCTTTACCATTGTTCTGTACATAAAAGTATCTTTTTAAAAACAAGCTGCTTTAAGATTTTCTCTTTGGTTTGCAACGGTTTGGTTATGACATGTCTTAGTGTAGTTATCTGCATGTTTTTTCTGCTTAGGTTTTTCTGAGCTTCCTGGATCTGTGGTTTTCTAATTTTTTTTTAAATTAAGTTTATTGGGGTGACATTAGTTAATACAATTATATAATTTTCAGGTGTACATTATAATTCGACATCTGTATATTCTATTGTGTTTACCACCCCAAAATTGTGGTTTTCTAATTTTCAACAAATTTTGAAAAATTTCAGTCAATAGTTCTTCAAATTTTCTTTCTGCCTTAGGACTCCAATTACATGTATATCAAGGCCTCTTGAAGTTGTCTCACAGTTCACTAATACTCTGTTCATTTTTTTCAGTCTTTTTTTCTCTGTGTGTTTAATTTTGGATAGTTTCTATTACTATGGTTTCAAGTTCATTAATCTTTCTTCAGCAATGTCCAAGAAAATCTTAAAGCAATTTTTTTAAAGATGCTTTATGTACAGAACAATGATAAGGATGATAGCGGACTTCTTGTTGGAAACAATATATAACCTATTGGGAACAGAAGCTCCCTTCAAAAGTAAAGCTTACATTTGAAAGCATTCTACTTTCAAGGACTGTGTTATCTCTTCTATGGACCTCAGCAAGTATTTGTTGGAAAATAATGAGGTTATTAATCCCATCCACTGTAATTTTCATCTCAGACAATGAATATTTCATCTCTAGAAGTTCAATTTAGTCTTTTAAAAAATATCATTTTTCTTTTTAACATGTTCATTCTTTACCTTCTTCAACATATAGAATATACTTATAATAGCTGTTTTAATGTCTTTTTCAATTAAATTTATCATCTGTATCATTTCTGGGTCTCTTTCTGTTGATTGATTTTTTCCTTTTGGTTTCATTTTTCTGCTACTGTGCATGCATGATAATTTTTATTGGACTCCAGACATAGTGAATTTTACCATGTTGGTTTCTGGATTTTATTTTATTTTTATTCCTTTAAATGATTTTGAACTTTGTTTTAGGACACGGTTAAGTTACTTGGAAACAATTTTATCCTTTTGAGGCTTGTTTTCAAACATCGTAGATAGGACCAGAGTAGTCTTTAGTCTAGGGCTAATTTTGCCTTACTATTGAGGCAATATGCCTCTGAGTATTTGTTCTAATGTCCCATGTAGGTTTCTCCACTCTGACTGTTGGAAATGTGAATGATCCCAGGTATGTGTGAGCCATAAGAATTCACATCCCCCTCGTGTTCCTTTTAGGTGATTCTTTCTTCAGCCTTAGATAATTTCTTCACATGCATGTGCTGACCAGATCTTAGCTGAAGATTGGAGAGGAAGTCTCTGCAGGTCTCTGAAGTTCTTCCTCTGTGCAGCTCTCTATTCTCCACGCAGCTCTTCCTTCTGTGCTATTTTGCTCTATGAAATCTAGCCATCCTGGCTTTCCCGAATATTCAGTTCCACCTCCTCAAGTTAGGGAGGACGCAAGCTTCATTTGAACCCCCTGCACCTGGAAATTCTTCAGGGATCAGCTGGGGCAATTGCAGAACTCACCTTATTTGTTTCTCAGGGCTTACTTCTCTGTACTGCTTGATGCCCAGTATCTGAAAACCCTTTTTACCCATATATTTTGTGTGTTTTTAGTTGTTTTAGGAAGAAGGTAAATATGGTCCCTGTTATTTCATCATGATTGGAAGCCGACTAAAGAATTTTAAGCAGATTAAATGACAAGGATGGATCTGTGGGTTAGAAAGATCGTCGATTGCTAATATGAGAGATGGACGGGTGGTATAGGATAGGCAGAGAGATTGGCAAGGAGGCTGGTGCAATTTAGATCCATGTAAGCAGCATTATGGAAATCTTGCAGAAGAAGCAGAAACTGAGCCATTCCTAGGACAGATTTCAGGACTCCTCTGTGGGAAGAAGTGGGCCAGGGTAGACCATGGCTACATCCCACGCCCAAGCCAAAATATCTATCACCAAAACCAGGAAACCAGATAAGTAAGTTTCAGACACCAATTTTTAGAAAGGGAGGAATGCAGAGACAGCTACCCAGGCAAGGTCTAACATCTTGGCTTATACACTAGAATCTTATAAATGAATTGATTGAATGAATGAATGCCTTTAGCACTTATTATAAGCAACATGCACACGTCAATTAGTTGTTCAGTACCCTGCAACAATTCTTGAATTATCACTTTCCTTTTCACATATTTATGCCTTATCTCTTTATCTGCATTTTAAGTCCACCAGAAGCAGGGACTGTAATTGTGTGCTTCTCTTTTTTCCAAGTAGCAGTATTAGTATAACTATTTTGTCTAGGTTTCCTGACTTTCAGTCCAATATTCTTTTTTAACTATACCACTAACTAGCATTCTTAGAAAGAGTTTACTAAGGTAATTACGAGTACTCCCTGGTATATGGAAGGATGCATTCTTGACAAGGCATGTATGGTTTAAAACTGTGCAAATCAAAAGCAATTTTCCCTCAAGAATACTAATGGTAAAAGACTTCATTATGCCATTTCCATTTCAGCTAGCTCAAAGTTTTGCTATGGAAGTAGCATGTGCTAACCACTCCTAAATGGCTACCCAAATGAGGTAACCATTATTAACAGTATGGTGTGGACTCTTTCACAACTTTCTCCAGGTCAACAAGAATAAATATAACTCATGATTTTTAATAGCTGTATAATATGCTTTAGGGTGGATATACCGTAATTTATTCAACCATGCCTTGATTGATGGGCATGCAGTTTGCTTGGTATTTTTCTTTCAGTAAGATAGACTCCAAACGGTTCAGCCAAAAGTTAAATGTATGTAGCAGACACTGGTTGCCTAATCATCTGGCTTCCTTCCCTTTCTTTCCTGCTAACAGAATGATAATTTTGTTCAGGTATTAGGCAGAGAACCCTGATTTCAAGGAAGGTGGTCCCACTCCTGGTCTATATGTGACATATAATCCAGTTATGACAAAGGAGATGTATGGGTAAATTTGCTGGGGGACGTCTGGAAAAAATTGTCTTCCCTGAAAAAAAGGAGAGTGACACCTTTCTTGCTTCCCTGGCCATGCCCTTTTTCTACCTTTGAATGCAGCTGTGATACCTAGATTCAGCAGTCCATCTTGTAAGCCTAGGGAAGTAAAAACCCTAGGTACAAAAAGCTAACATGTCAAGGAAGGTGGTGTAAAAGGACAGAGAAAGCTGAGATTCTTGCGACTTCGTTGAGCAGCTGATTCATTGCTAGCATCTGTGACCTTCCAGATTTCTTGTTATGTGAGAAAGAAAAACAAACCTCTATTTGTTTAAGCCACTATTAGTCACATTTTCTATCACTTGCAGTCCAAACCATTCTGAACTGATACTGTAGATTTTTAATTTTGTTAGGTTCTTCCAGATTACTATGAAAAAAAAAAAAGGTAGTAGTGAGTCACATTCTATTGGAATGGATAGAAGCAGGGAAATGGACATTCATCTGGAATTTATTCTTACATATAGCACACAGTAGGGATCTTTGCTTTATTCTAGTTAGATGACCAATTTTGAAAGCATTATTTATTAAATAAACTATCTTTTTTGCACAGAATCAAAACAGATATTTTTGTCTTCTGTAGTTTCTGCTTTTAATTTCTGTATCTCCCTCTCCCCTAGTCTCCCACCCAGATTTTATCGTGCCAGGGAAAGGGATGCTGCAACACTAAAAGCAGATTTCACTTGCTAATCTCTTTGTGTTTCAAAAGACCAAGTCCTCAGGGGAAGAGGATTGGGGGCATAGACAAAGTGTCTTGCCCAGAAAATATGAAAGAAGAAGGATTTTATCCAGCCAAGAAATAGATTCTAGCCCTTCCTGTACTCTAGGGCTGAGGATAATGTAATGCTATCAGGGAGAACCATAGGTGCTGGGTAGAGGAGACACTTGTGTCCTGCTTCTTGGCACCATCCCTGGGTAGACAGGAAAACCTGAGAGAACAAGAGTTGTTCCAGATAGCTTTAACAAAAATTCCCAAGCTACTGGCAGGGTCCCAATGCAACAAGGACCTACTGGAACATAAAGGGACACTGTGGGCAGAGGCAATGGACCCCTGACTGCTAATTTGTGTCACCTGATAGCCCAGGACTTAATGGACCATTGCTCCCAGGCCTCAGCACTGTGGCATGAGCCTGGAGTGGAGGAATGTCAAGAAGAATTAAAATTATTTTGCCAGCCCCATAGAATGGGGAGTTTGGAGTCTAAAGTTAAATGGAATCATAGACAATAAAGAAAGATACAACAAAATGATTAAAAGCATGGACTCTGAACTAAATTAACTGGGTTCAAATCTAGGTCTGCCATTTACTTGGTGTGTTACTCTGAGCAAGGTATTTAACCTCTTTGTGCCTTGGTTTACTAACTTTAAAAATGGTGTTAATAATGGCATTTATCTCATTGGATTCAATAATTTTGTATAAAGCACATAGTTTATTATTATTATTATTTTATTATTAT
>NW_006443132.1:345185-345884 GCF_000325575.1 Pteropus alecto | reverse complement strand
AATTTATAGCAAGACTGTTTGGAAAAATTATTATGGAATGTTGGAACAGATACAGAGTGGTCAGTGGAAGAGGGAGGGAGGGAAGGAGAGAGGAAGGAAAGGCAGTCGGGTGAATGCAGCCTTGTTAGTTATCCCAGGTTACTGAATTCTCTGATTCCCAGAAGAATATACTATGTTAGATTGTACATTTCTAAAAGAACTGATCTTCTGGAGAGGGAATGGGCTGTTCTGGCAATCCCAACTCAGGCTCTGTAACCTGTCCATATAGGGATTTGGCAGAGGAGTTAAGATTCCAGACACTTATCAAGTTTTAGAGAAGTGATGTGGGTTTACTTTTTCTCAGGTCTCTGAGGGTCAGTTGTCAGGACAAAGGCATTTGCCTTAAATCTGCCCCCTGATATATGACCTGGAACACACAAGGAAAGATGTTTGATGGAAGAGGAGATCAGATACCATAGTAAGTCTTGAGAAATTGTACTGTCCAATCTGAAAGGTGGAGTGTTTCTAAGACAGTCGCTAAGCCATAGCCATTCACTTCTGGGGTAGGAGATGCTTATTCTTACTCAGGCTACATTCAACTTACACTGGGAGGAAATAGAGCCTCCTGGGAGGACATTAAAAGCCCCTAGGTGATCCAGGTGGAAATTCCCCCAGTGCCAAGGTTTGCCTAGAGAAAAGTTCACCTAGGCACTCGAGCCT
>NW_006443132.1:344418-345158 GCF_000325575.1 Pteropus alecto | reverse complement strand
GGGAATCTGGATGAGAAGTACATTTTCATTGCTGAGATGCTAAGATTTAATAGAGGGAGAATGTGGCTGCAATATTATTTTGAGATATAAATGGATTTTTTTACTTGTTTATAACAACTTTATTAAGATATAATTCACACACCATAAAATTCAGCCTTTTAAGGTATACAATTCACTGGCTTTTTAGTGTATATGCAGAGTTGTGCCACCGTCACCAGTATCTAATTTTAAAATATTTTCATCAGCCTCAAAAGAAACCACATACTCATTAGCAGTCTAAATGGATTTTTTTCTTTCCTGTATTTCCCTCTATTCTCTGAGCCCCCCCAACCCCCCCAAAAAAGCTGTCAGCTTTGTGGTGTATCTCAGGGGAGGAAGGTGGCAAAGCAGGAAAGCACTCTGCCAGTCTCTCTGGCTTCTGTGTTCCAAAAGTATAAGCCCTAGGGGAGCGGGGGATAAGGGTGCAGGGGCAAAGTATCTAGGTCAGAAAACTAAAAGGAATAAAGATTTGCACAAGACTATAAAAAAGATTCTTCTCTTTCTCACTCCCTCTCCTTAGGGAGAAGAGGCAGAGAGAATTCTGCGGGAGCTCAAGCAGCATAAACTCACAGAAACAACCCTTGGTTGGCAGGAAACTCAAGACAGGAAGGGATGTGTGAAATGTCGAGGCAGATGGGCCAACAGGTGACTGTGGCAATGAGTTCTGTGCCATAAGTGTGGCAGAAAGATTGGAGAGGACC
>NW_006443132.1:340926-344351 GCF_000325575.1 Pteropus alecto | reverse complement strand
AGTAGATACTTTTACTCCACTCTCATGCCTGGGCACCATATAAGATTCCCAAACTATGGCATCACCTGGGATAAGGGAAATTAAGGTCAAGAATAATACTGTTTTCCCAATAACTTGGTTAAAGGAGGGATTAAGGTCAGAAACTGAGTTTCAGAAATGGTCACAACTCTACCTATGGCTGCAGTAGTCAGCTAACTGTAAACTTTGAGGTTCATCTTGGTTCCATCTTGATTGAAGGAATTACCATCCTGTGTAGTAGGGAGAAGATAGCTAACAGGGCCATGAAATTAACCCTCCATCCCCATTTCTGCAGGAAGCTGGGGTCTAAAAATGGATCTAGTGAAGGCTTTTATAATATCTTGGCACCAAAGCCTTCAGATAAAATGAACTAGACTATCAGAAGGATATTTTCCTGGAAAAATGTAAAGCCAAATTACAAGTGGTTAATGTAAGTCAAATTTTCTATTTGATAAATAGAAACAGCACACAAATACCACGATTCAGTGGAAACTAATGTAGAGAGGAGGCGAGAGAACTAAAATGTTAAATCAAGCTATACTCAGAGATTACAATATGCTGATCAGCCCTGCAGCCATACCCAGAGGAAACCTACAGAATAAAGGAAGATTTCTGCTGGGATTGTTAACGACCCATTTTCCCACATCGTGAAGGGAAAACAGGAAAACAGAGTCTCTAAGTGGCTGCCCTACACAAAATAAAATCATTCATTCTCTATGGCTAAAACCATAGGAAACTTATGAATCAAGGCCGGGAATTGCCAGCAGGGCTTTCGCGCTACATATTCTTACATTTCATGCTACATACTCTTATCTTTCCTCACTGTATGCCCATATTATCAAAGGAAAATGAGTAAACAAAGTCTTAAATTCACAGAAACTAAAGAATGATATATAAACTGAATTCCTTTGGGGTCACTCTCAGTGCCTTCACTCTGTCTCTCTCACTGACCCCATCTCTCTCTGTTGTCTCTGTCCCTCTGAGTCTCTCTTAGGCTCTCTCTGTGTCTCTGAGAGGAGATCACACTGTCTATGGAGTGTTACCCCTTCTCCAATAAAATTTCCTTTTGACTCTAACTTTCGTGTGTGCTTGAATTATTTCTCATGCTCAGCCAAGAACTCTTTTCTTTCTCTGTGTAGGGCCTGAGTTCTCCCCACTTGGGGGAATTTGTCCTATTCTGCATCAAAACCAGTGGGTAAGAAGGGAATGTTCTTTGCTGTACATTTGTTGTTGACTAGCTATAATTGCCCACTCTTTTTTCTGCCTATAGTGGCATTTTTGGTGAGTTATGGACAGATTGTTTCAAACAGAAGAGCACATATCTCAATAAATTGAGAAGGGCCTGTACTTGGATGGGGAGCAGATTTGTTTGATTTTCTAATTTCTGAGGTTTCTAAAAGTCACACTACTTTATAGTCATTTACCAAATATTTGACTGTCAAAGAGGGACTTCTTAGAAGGGCTCACATGTGAACAGGTTGAGAGGCTAATGTTTCCAAATATTGTTCTGCACTGATTACGTCATCAGGCTCAGAGACAAAGGAAGAAGAGCAGGTCACAACTGAGGGAGATACCTGTTGCTTTTTCTAAAGATGGATGTATGTGGTGGTGGCGGGAGTAGGCTGACATTAGGAAATAAAAATGGTAGGCACAAGTTTCTAGGTACTATGTCAGTGGGAGTCAGGACCTACAAAGACAGAATAACTTGGAAACCTTTGATACTGTCTTTAGGTAGTTATTTGGCTATGCTTCCGGTTTTCCCCACATAGTCAACAATTCAACAGGGAAAGGGACTATCTTCAGGCACAGTGAAGAAAGGATTTTGGGAGACTCCCATCCAGTCTATAGCTAATTTGGAATGAAGAGACCTCTAAGGTGGAGTGGTGGCACTATTTGGAGAAACCACACCTTGCCCTTCCAAATTTAGCCAAGAAGGAAGATCACCACAGGGAGACTAGCTGGACCCCATAGTCTTGAATTTGGTTCCCTCAGAGTCCTCCTCCATTGTCAAAATTTGGAGACGGGGGTTTGAATTTATTAAGGGCACGGTCTGGTTTCCTTGCATGTCTGGCAGTACTGGGATTAAAAAGTAACCTTCAAGGGGAAAGGTGCAGAGGCAAGAAACAGGGCCACCATTCCAGTCGATTTGGACTCTGGAAAGTTAAATTTATTGATTAGTTTTTAAAGACTGAAAAAGGCTGAGGTTCTCAGACCTACAGTAGAAAAAGAAAAAGAAAGTGTTGGAGAGAAGAGAGATTGATATAACCCAGTGATAGGGTCCTGAGGCTGGACAGTCGAAAATATTCAACTGGCATTTTCCAGCCTTCTACCCTCAAGGGATTCTGCTAAGGCTTGAGGGGGCACTGGGAAATAAAATCCGCCCTTAAGAAGCTTTCATTCAGGGGCTGTGACACCAGATGCACCCTTGGGGATTGAAAAATGCCTGTGCTCTGTAGTGAGCATACTTGAGTTCAAGTTCTGACTCCTCGATACACAGTTGTGAACTTGAGCAAGTCATGGCTATTCCCCACTCCTGAGCCTAAGTTTCCTCTTCTTTGGAGTCAGAATTGTTCATGTGAGAATGACAGAAACAATTCTGTATTGCGCCTGATACAGTGCAGGAAGCACTTCTTAAACAAAGCTGCCGTGCCGAGGTTAACACGTAGCAAAAGCTCCAAAGAGGTAGCATTCATACCAACTAGAGGATCTGGGGGGTGGATGGTAGATGGTGAGAGCCAGCCTCGGGGGGAGGTGGCTTTTCCGCATGCGCTTAGTCTAGGAGCCCAGCAGAGCAGCAAGGGGGCGGGGCCAGGTTTCTGAAGGGGTTGCTATGGCACCGAGAGGCCAGGAGAGGTTAACCGAACCCTTAAAACCTTACTCCCTCCCCCATCCGCCACCGCCTGGGCCGAGGGCCATTGTTCCCGGAAAAATGGCGTCGGTAACCCTCCTCCCGGCCGAAGGCCTAAGTAAGCCTGAGTGAGGGTGGGAGTGGTACTGGAGGTGGTAACAAAAACTACAATTCCCAGGGTACACTGCACCTGCCCGCGAGGCGCAGGGCACGTGCCCAGGCCTAGCGGTTACATGCCGTCAAAAATCTGTTTCATGGCTTCCCTTTTCCATTCCAGCTTTCGTTGTTGCCCAGCCCCCGCGCGCGCGCACTGCGGTCCTGGGGGGTGGGGGGCACATGCCTTGGCCATAGCCCTTGCAACATAACCCGGAGACCGGTATTTATAAATCTGTGCTTCGACTTCTAATTCCTAAACTAGCAGGTATGGGTCTCGCGAGAAAAGCCGGGAGGTGGAAAAAGGGAGTTTAGGGGTGGCGGGTGAAAAGGTGCGGGCGGGTACCACATCTCGGCCGAGCTACCGCATTTAGAGGCATGTGGATAACAGAATGGGCGGTGGGTG
>NW_006443132.1:340662-340889 GCF_000325575.1 Pteropus alecto | reverse complement strand
TGAGAAGGTAAAGCAGCTGTGGAGAGAGATTTTGAACACGCAGGAGGTGTTACCCGTGGCTCCTCAAAGATTTTCTTCTTGGAAAGGAGAGAAGCCTTTCTCCTCGACGCGCATCCCTCTCTCCTGCTGCGCTGAAGAGCGCGGGGGAGGAGCGCGCACGCTCTAGTTGGCTAGCCACTCGGCACCTCGCAGCGTTCGGGGCTATTCGGAGTTGGGGCTCCTCCGTC
>NW_006443132.1:322585-340591 GCF_000325575.1 Pteropus alecto | reverse complement strand
CCAGCCCCCTCTCCTCTCCCTCAGAATTCCCTGGCTGGAGTACGCGTGCGCCTGTTCAGCTCCCAGGCGAGCGCGAGCTTGGGCTCGTACCCCGCTTCCCTTAACCCCGCCCGCTCTTTACCTACCGGCAGTAGCTGGCCCGGTGGGCTCGCGGGGAGACGCTCGCGCGCGCACGCGCACACAACGCGAAGCGGAGCTCGAGACATCGAGGAGGGGAGTTAAAAGCATCGGAGGAGGCGATAGAGGAGGAGGCGGTGTCTGTGTATGTGTGTGTTCTACGGCGTTGCTCTTTGAGGGGCGAGAGTAGGCTTGAAAGAGGGTGAAGGAGAAGCAAAAAGAATCAGAGTCTCCCTCCGCGAGAGCCTCTAGTCTGGTGAGGGTCCCGGGCCGGCCGGGGTGCTGGGAGAGAGGGAGGAGGCCGGGGGGCGTGTCTGGTATCAGGCTGAGAGATGAATGGGCCAGGGATGAATGGAGGGAGGCAGCCGCGGCCAAGAGTCTGTTAGGAGTAAGCGCCCTAGTGGGGGGCGGTTTGACCGAGGCGGGGTGATTGCAGTCACCAAGAGGTATGGGACGAGGCCGGACTCGGTTCTTCGGGGTTGTCGGAGCTGTTGTCGGTGTGAACGAACAGGCGGAGAGGAAAATTCAGAGGGGGAAAGTGGAGAAGGGCAGGTTTGAGGTTGAGGTGCGTTTTTTGTCTTTTTTGTTTTTGTTGGAGGGTGGCAACTTTAGGAGTTGATGGAAGACTTGGGGTGAGGAGGGTGAGGAGGATACTTGAAGGGGGGTGCGGGGGACAGTTGACAAAGGAATGAGTGATTATTTAAGTGAGATTGAGGCTACTGCAAGGGAAGATCGCTTCGGGTGTGGGAAGTTGAGTTTCAGTGGCCAATGGGGTGGTGGAAAGTGGATTTTATTTAGACATTCAGTCGATGTGTGAAGGTCGATAGGACTGGATCGGGATGAGGGATATTGCTGGCTCGTTTCGTAAATGAGTTAGGTTCAAGGACATTGAGAGGTGTTATTTGGGACCAGATAGTGTGTTCTGTGACTGATAGGTTGGGGATGGGGAGGAGATGGTATGATGGGGTTAGGATAAAAGTGGTGAGCTGGCTTCACTGTACTGAAAGAGGTTTTGTTTGACTAGTTAAGAGTGGTGAAACATTTATGTAGTGGGATGCGGGTGGAAATCCTGCACGTGTGTGTCTCTATCTTGGGAGTTGATAGACCTTGTTGAAATGAAATGGAACCCTCAAAACAGATGCGAATGGAATAGCTAGTCCTTCTTAAGAGTTACTGTTGACCGAAGCAATTATATGAATAATAGCCTTTAAAGTTTTGCAGATCTTCTGTACAGTAGCCATCGCATCCAATTTTCTGAAGTATTGTTACCTGTTTATATCTATAGTAAATTGTAATACCAAAAGAACTTTTGAGGAGGTCTCAGTGTATGACACAGAGCAGCAGGTGTCTTCTAGACAGTATCTAGAAGACAGTCCAAAGGAAAGTTACTTTTTGTTAAAGGATAGCTAAAATGCACTAAAGCCGATTTTGAATGTTACAATAATTATACGTGATTTTTTTGTCATTCTGAAATTTACCTTGTTTGAAAATTGGCAGTTATTTTTTGGTGTGTTTAAATTTCAGCAGGTTATTTGGACATTTTGTTCTCTGAATACATTATCGTCTGGTAAGGATGACTTGTGATGGTCTCATTCTGTTCTGGGTCAAGATTAATAGTTTATGGATTTTTAACTTCATGATTATTTTTTACAAACTTTACTGACATGTTCATTTATCTTGAAAATGTTGCAATTTTGAGAACATTTTAATGCCCTTTTTCTTTTATTCTACTTTGATGTTGGAAAGAATGTAACTCTTGGTTACTCAGGATTTAAATACAAAAGTTAATACTATGTTCATATTCTCACATTAAGATGAATACCTAGTATATTAAGTGCTAGAGTAAAAGTATAAAAGTACTGTGGGGGCCTGGAAATGTTACACTTACTCTGACAGGCAAGGTAGTCTCCCAGTTTTGAACTAGATATTCCTGGATTGGAAGAACATTCAAGTATTGAAGCTGGAAAGCATGGTGTATTTGGGGAGTGGAATGAGATAAGGCTGGAGTCTTAGAATGAGGTTGGTGTGAGGATTAGGAGCCCTTGATTGTTCTAGGGGGATAACAAACAGATTTGTTTGCTTCTAATGCCTCCCCACCCCCAACCTGGAATGCTGTCTCTCCCCCTTCCTTTGAATTTGAATTCATTCTTTTTAGACTAACCTGCCATTAGCTATTCCTGAAAGCCTTTCCTGTCCCCTTCCGTTTTTCCCCAACACCTGCCCTGAGCTAGATTAGATTAGGCACTCCACTTTAGTGATCCCAGCACACCTTGTATATATATTTTATTACTGTATTTTTGTTGGGAGGCAGGCAAGAAAGTTATTTTCCTTTTTATACCTTAGAGAGAAAATAAAGCACAGAAAAGTAAGACTTGCCCTAGTATGTAAGTGGTAGACCCTGGAGTTCTGACTTCTAGACCAGTGTTGATTCTCATATGAAAAGTCTGCATTCATCGATGTAATTATCCTGTAGTGTTTTAGGAGTTGAATTTCTGTAATGTGGACTTTAACTTTCTTCTGTAGAGGGATTTTGTTTCATTAAGGTGTCCCATTGTTTAGCCAGTAAATGATGAAGTCAGTGGTGGCAGTGAACCAGAGTCAGAAGAAAATATTCAGAAGTAAAGAAAATGAGAACTATTATATTTCTATCAGATTTCTAATCAGATAATTTACTTTAAAGGTAATTAATAGAGGGCCAGACATTTTGTGTATATGTCTGGGGGGAGGCGTTGTGTGTAAGAAAAAAACCCTTTTTCAGTCTACCATCTTAGTGTAAGTAGACCAGCTCTATTTGCAGATATACTTGATTATGTCTGTTGGCTAAAAGCCAGAATACTTTCAGAGGGATGGGTCTTTTCCATTTTTGTTTGAGATTGTAAATTTTATGGCACTGTTAGGAGATATTTGATGACTGTAAAGAACATCTATGAAAGCATTCATTCAGAAATTCCGAAAGCTTCAAAAGTAGAATTTGATGCCATTTTTAATTGTTTTGGTAGAGCTTGTCATGAAATATTTGGTTTGGAAAATATTGAGATTAACTTACTGCAGAAATGAGCCTTTCATGTCCCTTTTCTTCCAGGGATATATTATTTTTTTCATGAACTTTTAAAAAAAAATGGAAATGAAGTAACATTATTTTCTGTGTTTTTACCTGGTAACATTTTTGTTGTGATAATATTCACATAACATAACATTTACCATATTAAAATATCCAGTTCAGTGGCACTAAGTACCTTCGTGATGTTGCACATCTAGATTCAAAACATTTTTGTCACCCCAAAAGGAAACCCTGTACCCATTAAGCAGTCACTCCCCATTCCCCTTTTCTCCTAGCCTCTTGCAATCACTAATCTGCTGTCACTTTGGATTTGCCTATTCTGGATATTTCATATAAATGGAATCGTACAGTACATGGCCTTTTTGTGTCTGTCTTCTTTCACTTTGCATGTTTTTGAGTTTTCCTCACATTGTAGCATATATCAGTACTTCATTCCTTTTTATTGTTTAGTAATATTCCATTATATGTATATACTACATTTTGTTTATTCATTAGTTCATGGACATTTAGGATCTTTCCATCTTAGCTTTTGTGAATAATGCTGGTATGAATATTTGTGTACAAGGTTTTGTTTGAACACCTGTTTTCAACTCTTCTGGGTATACCTACAAGTGTAATTTCTGGGTCATGCAGTTAATTCTATGTTTAACTTTTAAAGGAACCACCAAACTATTTTCCACAGTGGCTGCACCATTTTACATTGCCACCAGCAATATACAAGGGTTCTGGTTTCTCCACATCCTTGGCAACATTTGTTACTTTCTGTTCGTGTGTGTGTGTGTGTGTGTGTGTGTGTGTGTGTGTATGTGTGTGTTTATGGCCATGCTAGTAGATGTGAGGCAGTATCTCTTGGTTTTGATTCTTCTAATGGCTAATGATTTGGAGCATCTATTATGCTTGTTGACTATTTGAATTTCTTCTTTCGAGAAATGTCTACTTAAGTCATTTGCTCATTTTAAAATTTAGTTGATTATCTTTTAATTGTTAAGAAACTGTCGTCAAATCCAAGATCATGAAGATTTACCTCTGTTTTCTTTAGAGTTGTATAGTTTTAGCTTTAATATCTAGATTTTATCTATTTTGAGTTAATTTTTATGTATGACATGAGGTAAGGGTCTAGCTTCATTCTTTTACAAGTGGATTAACAAAGTTTTTAAAACTATAAAGTACATAGTACACAATACTATGTGTGTATATTATTTAAATGAAGCAATCTTGTGGCAGTATCTGATCACTCTAGGCAGTTGTGGGAGAGAAATATTTCTATAGGTAATGCGAAGTGTGTGATATTCTAAAGCACTTTAGAAGTCAGTGAGACTTTTATAATCAGGAAACTTCAATATGGCAAGCTAGACAATCCTTATGCTAAAGTTACATAAGTGATTTTTAAAAAATAAGGAATGTTATTTTTGTTTTCAAATTGTTTGCATAGGGTTCAATCTTTGCTTAAAACTAGGAATAAAGCAGATTTAGTTTATAATTAACCAAGAATTGGTATTAGATTTATCCTAAAAGCAATCATATCTATGTATTATCTAGTTTATTATCATGAGCCAACTTCTAAACCAGAATGTATATCAATCAGTACCTTGGAAACTTTTTATTTGTAGCTTAGGCTATAATTACATGTATATTTTCCTATTTAGGAACAAAATAAGAGTATTTTGATTTGGTTACTTGTGAAATGAGAATTAAAATTTAGTACAGCACAATCGATTGGCAAATCTTAGTCTGTAGTTAAGTGTAATTAAAATAGGGACATTAATTTTAATTTAAAATAAACTAGGGGATGTGTTTTAATACAAGAACAATAAATATGCTTGATCAGCCCCAAGATGTATGAGGCGATAGTTCAGCTCTGATTATATTCACTGCTGCCCAGAGAATAATTTTTGTCCTGCTGGACTACTGTGGCATTTCCATTCAGAGTTAGCCTTTGAAGGTTTCTGGCAAGAGAAAGAAACCCTTGAATATATATGGTTCGTTTGCAAAGGAACCTTTCAAATGCACTGATAACTTATTCTGAAGCTGTTAGCCCAAGTGAATTGTAGAGTATGACTTACCCGAAGTATTTTTAGATTCTACCATTCATTCAACAAGTATTTATTGTGTTCCTCCAGTGTGCCAGGGTTGATTTGTTGGGGATAGATGCAAAGGAAGCAAAGCAGGTAGTGACCCTGCCCTCTTTGAGCTTACATTACAGTGGAGGACAACAGATGGCCAAAAAATAATTTCAGAAAATAAATGCAAATAAGAAAATTGTAAAAGGGTGCTGAGATGTTGGGGAGGAGTCTCTTTAGGTCATGTGGTCAGTTCGAGACAGTGACTTTGAACAGAGATCCAAATGTTTAGAGACCAGCAATTTTTGGTATCCCTTCTGATAATTGTTATTTTGTCAAATTGTTCATTTGTCCCTTCTAAAGAACACTTTAGGCTTCTTACTATTTAAAAACTGCTTTTTGTTTCAAAGGGGAAAAACAGGTACGTTCCTTATGAGAAGATACTGTGTTCCCGAGTGGAAATGTCACTGGAGTGGGAGTCAGCCTGAGTTCTGGTCTTGCCTCAGTATAATCTTGCATATCTGTAAACACCTATTTCTGTATTTGTTACTAAACAAAACCAAAGTCCTACCAATTTTGTAGAGTTCCTTTGTTAATTAAATGAGTAAATATACTTGGCAGATTATACAACTACATATGAAATGCAATGTATTATATTAATATGTTTTTGGAGTCAAAGTTTCTCAATTGAGAAATGTTTTCCTACTAGTTTAAAGCTTTTATGTTTACCCAGTCTGGTAAATTTTAGTACCAGATGTCTAAACTCGTTGATTAATTAAGAGGGGTTGAGATCTTAGAAAGTAGTAGTATGGTAGAAAGTATGTTGGATTTGGAACTAGAAAACCAGGGTTCCAGAATTATCCCTTTTACTTACTAATTCTGTGACTTGGGAAGACACTAAACTTCTCTGAGCCTTCCTCATTTTCAGAATTCAGGCTAACACCAAGTAGCTCTCAGGGTTGTTGTTAGGAATAATTGAGTTAAATAGATTAAGTTCTCTTGGAAACTATAAAGCAAGGTTTGATAAACTTTTTCTGTAAAGGACTAGGTAACAAATATTCTGGCTTTGTGGGCCATGGACTTTTTGTTGAAATGATTCAGCCAATCTTGTGGCATCCATAGCCAATGTGTAAGTGAATGACTGTGGCTATATTCCAATAAAATTAGGAACACTGAAAAACTAATTTCGAATAATTTTTATGTGTCATGAAATACTATTCTTTTTTATATATTTTTTTCGACTTTAAAAATGTAAAAATCTTTCTCATCTCACCTGCTGCACAAAAACAGGCTGTGCAGTGTGGTGGGTTTGGCCTGAGTGCTATATGTAGTTTGGACACCACTGTTAGGAAGGGTTAGACAGAGTAAGGTGTTAATTAAAGATTTGTGGGTAGGTGATTGATAAATAGAAATTGTTTAATTTTAATGATGAAAGAAAATGGACATGATTTCGACCCCTTTTCTAATATGGACCCAGACATTTTTTCATATAAAAAGGGCATCTTTAATTGAGAATATGGCCTTGCCAGAACAAAACTGGAGGATGAAAGTGAGGAAGAAGAAAGTTTTAGTGTTATAAACTCCCAAAGACTGTGATGTGGTTGTGCAGTGTACATATATATACAATTTGGGGTTGTGTATAATGTGTGCATCTGGCTCCAAGTCTCATGTGGTCCCAATTTATGAGTAGTTAAGAGTGAACTTGAGAGTCAGAGACCTGGGTTGAATTGTGGCCTCGGTTTTCACTAGCTTTATGCTCATAGGCAAGTTAACTTAATTTTTGAGCTTAGTTTCCTCATTCGTAAAATGAGAATAAAAATATTATTTACCTCAAGATTCTTGTGATGTTTACATGAGAAAAATGCATGGAAGAGCTTATAGTGCTTGGCACAAAACACTCAATAAGTGTTAACTGATAATATTCATTTGAATATATGTTTTACATAATTATTAGTTTTGTCTTTCAGTTATTTTAAGAAGTCATAATATCCTTAATTGGTTCTTTTGTACAGGTCGTTGATAGACAATTTTGCTTTAAAGGGTTAAAAAAATAGAGGGGTAAATTAAAACCTTAAAACCTTTACCCAATTTTCTGCCCTCCCAGTGGGTAACTTAAAAGTTGACTATGGATGTGTATAGTTCTTTTTCTCTGTATTTACATGCATGTGTATGTGCACACACAAATAAAAATATAATATATTTTTATGACTTGCCTTTTCCTCCAAAGAATACATTTTAGGGCTCTTTATATGTCAATATATATATGCTCACTTCATTCTTTTTGATGGATATATAGTATTTCAAAATACATGCTTCTTTAACCATTAGGATCAGTTTAGAGCATGTCCTCCAGTCTTTTTATATGCATTTACACATGAGTACATTTAGAAATAGTTTTGTGTTTTTTTGTATAAATGATATATAGATGTATACATTGTACTACAACTTGCTTTTCTCAGTAGTATATATGTGTAGGAGATTTTATATATCAGTATATTTCCATCTCTCATTTTTTAAACAGATGCATGTTATTACACAATACAGATGTACCACTGTTTATTTCACCATTTTCTTATAGATGGATATTTAAGATTTGTTTGTTTGTTTGTTTTTTGCTATTTCAAACACTGCTTCAGTAAAAAATTCCTTGTACTTACATAGTTGTACACATACAGGAATATTTCTCAGGTAGATACTAAGAAGTAGAATTGCTCAGTGACAAGTACGCACTAGATACTTGGAATTCACCACATGAAAAGGCTATTTCAGTTTATCTGCTCATAGTGTCGAATTTCTCATATACTTCTCAAAACATATTACAGACTTTTTTATTTTGCTCATCTGATAGACAAAAAAATTGATATTGAATTATTTGAATTTGCATCTCCCTGCTTACTAAGGAGTTTGTTGAGTCATCCCCCTGCCATACATGTATTGGATATTTGTATTTCTTCTTACTGATTTTTTTTGTTTTAGTTCTTTATAGATTCTGCATATTAATGCTTTCCTATACATGTTGCAAATGTTTGCTCCTAGTTTGTTGGCTTATCTTTTAACCTGGCTCATGGTCAAATGGCCAAATGTATTAGCTTTTTGTTAATGGTCTTTGCATTTTGTCTTTTTAAGAAAGCCTTTCTTCAGATTAGAAATATATTCTATATATTTTTTAATAGTTATATAGTTTTGTTTTTTTAATCTTCCTAGAATTTGTTTTTGTGACTGGTTTTAAGTAGGGTTTTAACTTTTTACCCCCAAATGGATAGCCAATTATTCTGACACCATTCATTAGGCTGTCCATTCCTTATAAATATGAAATGCCATCTTTACCATGGACTATATCACTATACATAATGTGCCTGTTTCTGTACTGATTCTTTCACTCTATTAGCCCATTTGTCTGTTTCTTGCTGAAACTACATTTTTTAACTTACTGTAGTTATATGTTTGTTTATATGTAATATCTGGTAAGGCAAATTCTCATTGTTCTTTTTCAAGATTTTCTTGGCTTTCCTTTTGCTCTTTTAGAATAAGCTTTTCAATTTTGGACAAAATTGTCTCTTTAGAATTTTGATGGGGTTTACCTTGACTTTGGAATAATCTGGGAGGGGAGAGTTTGTGAAGATGCCGATATTGGGTCTTTCTACCAAAGAAAGGTGTATTTTATGTACTCCAGTAAAATTTTACAGTTTTCTTTATATAGGTGTTGCATATTATTTCTTGAGTTCATTCCATGTGAATATTTTATAGCGTTGTTGCCCTTATGAACAAGATAGTTTTAAAAAAATATTTTTTAAAAATCACATTGACCTGCCCTCCTTTCTGGACACCCAGCCCTTCCTGCCCGCTGTGGCTTTGCCCACTCTGGAGCCCTCACTTAGAATAGTTTTTTTTTTTTAATTACATATTCTAATTGATTATTGCTGATGTCTAGCAAAGCCGTTGATTTCTGTTTGTTGATTTTGTCTTTGGCCTTTTTGCTGAGCTCTCTGATTAGTTCTGATTATAGTTTTTTAGTTCATTTTCTTGGATTTTCTAGGTAGATGATCATGTAGTCTGCAAATTTTAATTTTGTCTCTTACTTTCCAACAGTCGTAGGTCTGTTTTATTTCTTTAAGCGGTAGCAGTGATAACAGGATTTTTTGGCTTATTCCTGACTTTAATTATTGTTTTTGTGAAAGATGCTTAACTTGTAAGATAAATGTTAATTGAAACTACACTCAGATTCCTTTTTTATACCTATCGGAGTGTCAAAAATCAAAATGTTTGATAACACCTTTTTTGTTGTCAAGGCTGTGGGGTAAAAGACACTCTCACACATTGCAGGTAGGAGTTTAAATTGATACAATGCCCGTGGAAGGCAGTTCGGCAGCATCATATGAAGATACACGTGTATTATGTGTACTCTTCTGGATATATTAGCATACTTGAATAAAAGTTAAATATATAAATTTCCTTTGATCCAGCAATCCCATTTCAGAGAATTTACATATACATATACACACATTTATGGAAAATGAAATATGCAATGTTATCTGTCATAGCAAAAATTGAATTCCATATAGGTATTAAAAATAAGAATGAGGAACCTCTTTGTACTGACAGGGAAAAAAAGTATCTTAAAATATTGTGGCAATAAAAAATGTTTAGTATATACTGTGCTACTTTTTTGTGTAGAAAAGGAGAGAGAAAACATTTATATTTGCTTACTTTCCTAAAGAAACTCTGGAGGGCAACACAAGAATTTAATGAGTTAGTTACCTGTTGGGGGAATGGTGGGAATTAAATGGATGGGAAACAGGGTTGGGAGTGAACTTGTCCATTATATACCTCTTTCTTTGATTTTTGAATCCTATAATTATATTTTTAAAAACTAAATTAAAAGTGGTTTCTTGAATTATTTTGGCTCTTCCAAGGATATTTTTTTTTCTCTTTCTCTTGATTTTTTTCTTCTGTGTTATAGGTCTCTTCAAATGACTGTATCCTGATTCTGCTCATATTTAAGAATGAACTAGTAGGGGGGCTGACTGGGAGTTCTGTATACCTAGGCACGGTTGTCAACTGGTAGGCTTTATTTTTGGGGGTGAGTGGGGGCCAAAAGGTGGAGGGCTTTGCTCTGGGGTGCTTTATTCTTCCTAGTTTGTTGAGTTTGATATTCTGAATGCAGGGATTTCTTTCAGGGAGAGAGTTGATGAACTGTGTCATAATTCAGACCTTCAGCTAATCCCTGTTTTCAGCCTTTTTCTCACTCTGGTCCTCTTTGAGATTAGTCTACTTTGCATGTGGAGCCCCTCTGGGGTTTCCTGTAAGTCCACTCCCTCTTAGGTTGGAACCTTTTCTATTACGTACTTTATGTTGTAGCATCCTTTGATTTGTATTATCAGTCAGTTTTTTCCTGTGTGCTCTCTGTCAGAAATTGTTGAAATCTTGTATTGGCTATGCCATTTTTCACTTGTGTCCTTGATTTTTGATTTATAGTTTTGTACTCTTTTACCATCACTTCCAGGGTCTTGGAAAGTACAAGAGATACAGGTGTTCAGCTCACCTTCTTGAACCAGAAGTCAACAGTAGTATAGCTTAAGCTTGGATAAACTGTAGACTACTTGAGGACCAGGACTGACTTTTGTTCTTTTATTCCCAGACCCTGACACAGTGCTTGGTACTTGGTAAATTTTTATTGCCATATAGATGTGTATATGAGAGAAAGAGAGGATTGTTAATGAAAATTTACTGTGTAATTTTGACTATTTAAATATGCATTCTACCTTGAGATAATCATGCTAAGCAAAATAAGCCAGACTGAAAAAGTTGAAAATCACATGATATCACTTATATGTGGGATATAAACCTAAAAGCAACAAATGAACAGGACAAACAGAGACTCAGGGACATGGACAATGGACTAGTGGTTACCAGAAGGTGGGGGGTGGGGGAGGAGGGAAGAAGTAGACAGGGTAAAGGGGGTCAAATATATGGTAGCTAAAGGAAACTGGACTCTGGGTGGTAATCATACAATAGAATATATTGATGTAAAATTATAGTGTACACCTGAAAATTATATAATTGCATTAACCAATATTACCCCAATAAACTTATAAACAAACAAACAAACAAATAAATATGCATTCTTTCAGTTGCTGGTTCCAAAAGTTGGAGAAATTCTTGAGCCATTGATTTTACAAAGTACTGATTTTATGCTGTATTTCCCATGGATAGAACCATGATAAGCTACAGGGGAAAAATTATTTTGAACTTTTAACTTAAATACTCCAAGCTTATATACAAACATGTTGAAGAAGTAGATATAGGGTACACATTTGTGAGTTTTTTCCTATGTACGATTATCTTCGTACATATTCCAAGGACTTAGAGCAGTGTGTTACAATTTTGTGAAGGAAAATATGGTCACACATAGATTATGATATCTAGCTGCTGAACTCAGTAACAGACTTCAGGTTTGAGGCCTGATTTTTGTGGACTATTTCATTGAGCTATGTTTCTGCTTTGCTGAATGTAGAAGAGATATTATCCTGGTCACTGAAGCATACCCCTTTAGCAATGCCAACCTGGTTTATTACTAGAAAGCTTTAAAAGAACGTATGATATACTTTTCGGCCTTACTAAATAGAGTCTCCTGAAAATCATTTAACATTTTCTTGAGTATTGTTGAATAGTGCTTTAATATAGTGCTGCCCCTAGGGGGTATTAAGAGATAGAAAATAAAAGCTTCCGTTTATTGATTATTATATTGTGCCAGGCACTGTGCTATGTAGTTTATATGTATATTTTCAGATCTGTCCTGTGAGATTTCACAAACAAAATCAAGAATGAATGAGGTTAAGTAATTTGTCTCAGATTTATTCTGAGGAGTGAGAGGCAGAACCAAGATTTTGATTCTAGGTTTTTCCCACTCTCAAGCCTGTGTTCTGAAACTCTGTTTTATGTTCAAGAAGCTAGTGGATCCATGATGAGAAGGCCCCAGATAATATGCTTAGTGAAGTTCTTGGCCTAGTTTTTAAAATTTGTTTTTCTTTTTTGTTGTTTACCCATAGGCTACCAGCAATTACATTTTATTCTTGTCAGGTCTTTTCCCTTCAGAACAGTGATTCTCAACCCAGGAGGCCAGGCTGAAGATGAGGAGAGTGGACAGAATGGGGGGTGTGTAGAGAGTCTAGTTTTAAAAAGGCATATTTGATATTATTATGGCTTTGATTTTGTTCAAAATAGTTTATCTTAAGATCTTAAAGAGGGACATCATGTTTTATTAAGATAATTTACATATCATAAAATTTACCGATATAAATGTCAATTATTTTTAGTAAATTTACATAGTTCTATAACCTTGATTACAGTCTAATTTTAGAACATTTCCATTACACCCAAAGGATCCCTTGTGGTGATTTGCAGTCAGTCCTGGTCTTTCACTTAGCATGTTTTCAAGGTTCATCCTTGTTGTAGCATGTATCAGTACTTCATTCCTTTTTATTGTTGAATAATATTCCATTGGCATGGATATAACACATTTTGCTTAGCTATCAGTTGATAAGCATTTGGATGTTTCTACCTATTGGCTATTGTTTATAGAGCTACAATGAACACTTGGGTACAAGTTTTTGTGTGGACATATGTTTTCATTTTACTTGGGTTGTTGGTATCATATAGTAACTCTATGTTTAACTTATTGAGGAGCTGCCAGACTGTGTTCCAAAGCATCTGCACCATTTTACATTCCCACCAGCAATGTATAAGGGGTCCATTTTCTCCACATCCTCACCAACACTTCTTACTATCTATCTTTTTTATTGTATCCATCCTCATGGATATGAGGTAGTATTTCATTTTGGGTTTGATTTGCATTCTCTGATAAGTAATGATGTAGAACATCTTTTTGTGTGTTTGTTGCCCATTCACATAGCTTCTTTAGAGAAATGTTTATTCACATCTTCGGCCCATTGGATCATTTATCTTTTCATTATTGAGTTCTAAGAATTCTTTTAAAAAATTTTTCTTTTTTTCTTTTTAATTTTTTTCTAGAATTCTTTATATGTTCTGAATACCAGTCTCTTATTAGATATATTATTTACACTTATTTTCTCCAAGCCTTTTCAGATGGCATCTTTTGAAGTACAAAAGTTTTAAATTTTGATGAGGTCCAGCTTCTCAATTTTCTGTTTTATCACTTGTATTTTTGGTGTTGTATCTGGGAAATCATTGCTTAACCCAAAGTCACTAAGCTTTACTTCAGTGTTTTCTTCTAAGAGTTTTACAGTTTTAGTTCTTACATTTAGGTCTATGATTCACTTCGAGTTTATTTTTTGTATGGTATGAGATAGGGGTCCAATTTCATTCTTTTGTATGTGGATGTCCAGCTATCCCAGCACCTTTTGTTAAAAGACAGTTCTTTCCCCATTGAATGGTCTTGGCATCTTTGTTGAAAATCAATTTACCATAAATATTAAGGTTTATTTCTAGACTCTCAATTCTATTGCATTGATCTATATATCTATTCTTATTTCTGTTGTTCATTTCTAATTTATTTTGTGGTAGTACAGTATACTTTGTTTGACTTCAGTCCTTCTAATTGAGATTTGAGATTTATTTTATTGCATAGTATACGATTTGTTCTGGAGATTTTTCCATCTGTGATTGAAAAGAATGTGTATTTTGCTCTTGTTGGGTGGAGTGTTCTATAGGTAGTAGTAAGGTCAAGTTGTCAAGTTTTGGCCAAGTTTTCCAGATTTCTTGCTGGTTTTCTGTCTAGTTCTCTTCATTATTGAGAATACGGTATTTAGATTTTCTGTTGTTATTATTAATTGTCTATTTCTTTAGTTTTGTAAATTTTGATTTAATGCATTTTGGGGCTCTGTTGTTAGATGTTTATATAATAGTTATATTGTCCTGATGAATTAATCTTTTCAAACTTAAAACATGTCCCTCTTTGTCTTTAATAACATTTTTTGTCTTAGGGTTGGGTTTTGAAAACTGAGGGAACATTCCTTTCCCAATCCCTTTTATTTGCTGCCGCTTATCCTGTAGTTTAGGAAACCAGGTGACCAAACATGTTAAGATTATTATACCAGAACAGCACTACTTGCCCCTCTATTTTTACATTAGGGTTCTGAGTAAGATTTTATTTTTTAAAAGAAATTCTGAAGTTAAATTTTTGAAGGCTTTATTTTTTACTTAAATTCTCCAAAGTTACCTATTTTTGTCTGCTTCGAAGTCCTTTTGTGTTACTTATAGATCTCTGCTCTTGAGGTTTCTGGATAAGTGACTTTTAGTTAAGTGAAGTGAATGGTATTCTTACTTAAGAATATCTCACCTAAAATGTTAACATTTAGGGAATGTGAGTGAAAGGTCTATTGGATTCTTGGTATATTCTTACAGACTTTTTTCCAGTCCAAAGTGTATCAAAATAAGGTAAAAATCTCTACCTAAGCGAGGCGCTGTTAGTTTTCTTTTTCTTGCTTGTGGACAATCCTAGTTTATTAAGTAACTTTCGAGGTATCTTGATTTGGCAATGTAACCTCATAGAGCACTTCATGAGTCCTTAGTTTACAGTCATTTATCATTTAACAACAGAGATATGTTCTGAGAAATGTGTTGTTAAGCAATTTCATCACTGTGTGAGCATCATAGAGTGTACTTACATAAATCTAATGGGATAGCCTGCTATATACCTAGGCTATATGGTATATCACCATCATATATGCAGTCTGTCATTGACTGAAACGTCATTATGTGGTGCATGATTGTAATTCTTAGCTCTGGTATTAGCACAGCTATATCTTAGTAGTGTCATCTGATAGGCAAATTTCTGGGAGTTATCAGTCTTCCTTTTCTCCCCACAACCTGTTGCCAATATTTTCATTCAAACCTCAGCATCTCTTTCCTGGATTATTGCAGTAGCTCTCTAACTGGTCTCATTTTATATTGTATATCATAGAATTCCTTGGTGGCTGCCTCTTTTTCTTTATCTGCCTGCTTCTAATATGTAAGTAAACTGTTCACGTTACCACTCATACACTTATTCCATGCTGTTTCATGACATTGCTTGTGATCTTTCCTCTGCTTGGATCATTTAATTTTTTTTTCTTCGAGACTCAGTTCTGGCATCTTTTCCAGTAAACCTTCCTTAGAGGATCTAACTTCATTCTTTTGCATATAGATATCCAGTTGTCCCAGTACCATCTGTTGAAGAGAGTGTTCTTTCCCAATTGAATTGTCTTGGCACCCTTGTTGCAAATTAGTCAACTGTAAATATGGGGGTTTATTTCCAGATTCTCTATTTTTATTTCCTTTAGCTATACATCTATCCCTATGCCAATACCACACTGTCTTAATACTGTAGCTTTGTGGTAGGTTTCAAAATTGGGAAGGGTGAGTCCTCCAACTTTGTTGTTTTTCAAGATTGTTTTGGCTTTGGCTATTCTGGGTCCTTTGAAATTTTATATGTTTTAAGATAAGCTTGTTAATTTCTGCAAAGAAACCAGCTGGGATATGGTTAGGAATTGTGTTGAATGTGTAACATTATTTGTGATATTTCTCCTTATTTTGTTTGTTTTAGTTAAGGGTTTTTCTTCAGTTTTTCAAATTTGATATTTCTGTGTACTTTTGCACATGACAAATAGTGCCTTCTAAGGCACATAACGTAATAACAGGTATACAGGCTTTGTGATACTGTTTGTGGTGAGAAGAGAAGAATTTTCTTATTGATGGTTTGACCACTCTTTGGAAAAACTTTTTCATGATATGTTCCACATATTCCACATGTTCTCTATGGAATGTTTTAGAAAATACAGAAAAGCAGAAAGAAAGAAAAAGTCTGTAATTACACCATTCAAAATTAATATTGTGTATGTATGTATGTATGTATGTATGTCATTCAACCATAAAAAGTATCTTTTTATCTCACTAAAAACTAGTGTTTTTTTTTAATGTTGTATACTATCTCATTTTGAGATATTTAATCAAATCCCTGTTAGGCTTATGTTTAGTTACAGTTTTTCCAAATTATAAGTGCTATAATGAATGTCTTTATAATTAAATCTTTGCACAGATTCTTGACTATTTTCTAAGGCAAGTTCCTATAAGTGGAATTGCTGGTTCAAAAGGATGCATATTTTTAAGTCTTCCTTGCCATTTTTTTAAAGTATAGTGTGTTAATATTTGACAGTAGTTTATTTCTGCTAAAATCTGAAGGTAAGCTCATAAACAAGTATTTGTGTTATTCAGAATTACTACTGGATGTTCATAGCAGCATTATTCACAGTAGTCAAAAGGTAGAAACAACCAAATCCATTCACCAGATGAATAGATAAACAAAATGTGGTATATACATACAATGGAATATTGTTCAACCTTAAAAAGATATGAAATTATAATACATGCTACAATATCAGTGAACCTTGAAAACATGTCAGATGAAATAAGCCAGACACAAAAGGGCAAATATCGTATGATTCCACTTATATGAAGTATCCAGAATAAGTGAATTCTTAGAGACAGGAAGTAGAATAGAGACTACTAGAGGCTAGGAAGATGGAGAGTTATTTTTTAATGGATACAGAATTTCTGTTTGGGATGATGAAAAATTCTGGAAATGGATCATGGTGATTATTGTACAACATCTTGAATGTACTTAATGTCACCGAATTATGTACTTAAAATGTTTAAAATAGTAAATTTGATATTAAGTATATTTTACTACAATAAGAAAAAACTATCAGATTAATTCCATAATTTGAGACAAAAACTACCTATTGAGAAATTATGTACTTGTTTTAGTTATTGTGTATGTAGCCAAGTGAACTCAGGGTTTGGCTGCTTGCTTTAACCCATTTCCCATTTGCCCCAAGAATACTTGCTGGTGGCACTCGTGGCTGCAGTGTTTACCCCGAGATAACTCGTGGATTACTGTCCTAATCTTACCTCCAGAGTTTCCCATGAAATATCTCACTTTTATTATTATTTTCACATTGTTCTAGTATATTGATAGTCTTTGGAAACAAATGACATAATTCTATAAATAGCATTCTGTTTTTAGTAGCGGTATTACCATTTACAAAAATATAGTAATTCTCGATCACTGAAAATGTTAAATCCTAGAGCACGTAGCATTCCCTATGTGTGATGTTAAATTAATGCTGGCAGCAAGCTGCACTTTTTTTTCTAAATGGGAAAAGGGTTAAATATGATGGATTGATGGGGCTGAGAACTAGATTCCTAACCAACATTAATGTACTATGAAGACTTATTGAGCTATATGCCAAGTTGCCTGCTAGGCACTGAGGACTGCAGTGGTAAACAAGATAAGAAACAGTCCCTGGAGTCTGCAAGTTGCTAAGATTGGACCCTAAAAAGAACAAACTTCTTATTAAGAAAAAACGGATTAAACAATCAGGTGACTTGTTTTCTCCTTAATGATTTCCTTTGTGGGGTGATTTTAAAATATCCCTTTTTTCCCTTCAGGTTACTATGGAAACATATGACCGCATAAAGGGAAGTCCATTCTGATAATTTGGATATCTGAGATGTAACTGGACTGAAGAGTAGAACAGGAAAAAAATTTGGTGCCAACCTTAATTACAATGGCTACTGATTCGGGGGAGCCAGCTAGCACAGAAGATTCTGAGAAACCTGATGGAGTTTCATTGGAAAACAGAGTTCATCAGATGGCAGCAACTTTGACAGTGGAAGCTAGGCTGAAGGAAAAAGACAGTACCTTCTCTGCTTCTGGAGAAACTATAGAAAGGAAGAGATTCTTCCGAA
>NW_006443132.1:318113-322559 GCF_000325575.1 Pteropus alecto | reverse complement strand
GTTGTTGAATCTACCTCCAAAGATGAGAGAATAAAGACTGCAGCAAATATTCCAAGAGTAGAAAAGCTTCCTGCAAATGTGCTAAGAGGTGGACAAGAAGTTAAATATGCACAGTGTTCAAAAGCAACTTCCGAATCCTCAAAAGATTGTCTCAAGGAGAAAAATGAAAAGGAAATGGAAGAAGAAGCAGAAATGAAGGCTGTAGCTACTTCTCCTAGTGGCAGATTCCTGAAATTTGACATAGAGCTGGGAAGAGGAGCATTTAAAACAGTATATAAAGGACTGGACACTGAAACATGGGTTGAGGTTGCTTGGTGCGAGCTGCAGGTGAGTATATAATCTTCTTGGTTTTAATAAAGTTCAGTTTTAGCTCACCTAGCCATCTGAGTGATCTAGGATTAAAATGTATCATGGATTAAAATAAAGTGATGGGCTTGTTTCCCACCTCCCTGAAATTATGCTTCGTTCCTAGATCCTCTTAGGAGCTCACACCAACTTTTATTTCTTCTGTTGTTTTCCCTTGTTTTGAGGGGGAAAAAAACTCTATTGTGGCTTTCCTTGGGAAAATGCTCCTGATTTATTAATGTTAGGAAATTCCTGAAACTCTTAATGTCTCATTTTGAAAACTTTTAGTAAATTTATGCTTTATGAGTTGATTGTTGTATCAAGTACTTGAGAGTGTGATTTGTTAGGGATATATTCTGTGTGGTATCTCCTTTTTCTTTTTCTTTCAACAAATTTTTGGGTGTAGTGTTTTTTAGAGTAGGAAATGTTTGTCTTGAATCTCTGAGGACTTCTACTAATATAAACTCCCCCATTCCTTTGAGTTTACCTCAAAGAGGATCTGTGGAAGAAATAATCAGCAGAATCTACTGAGGTTAGTCACTAGAATGTATTTAGAAAGGAGAAATGAAAGCAACAAGACAGTAGTTGAATCACCTAGCTATTTGGTTCCATAATAAATATGTGGACTTTTAACAAATGAATGACTAAATGAGGATAGAACATCATAGAAGGAGTTATAATAAGAATAGTTTCAGATAGATAAGATATAGGTCAGATATAAGGAAAACCTTTGTAACATCAGTCAGCTCACAGGAAATGGTCACTGTTCACACAAGATGCTTAAAATTAAGATTGAATAAAGCCAACAGCTCAATACATGTTGTTCAAATTCCAGTGGTCTTTGCGTGTAAGCATGTATGTATGTACAGTGATTTCACCCATTCTGAACATGCTGTAGGTTGCCATTAGATAGGTTGAAATTTAGTCTAGGTCCCTGCATTTCTAGGAAGCGTTTTGTTTAATGCCATGGTTTCCAAACTTTACTGTCTATAAAAGTCAGTGTTTGCTTCATATACAGATTCCTGAACTTATTGTGAGAGATTCAGACTCAGTAAGTCTCGTGTGGGATTCAAGACTGAAATTTTAACAGGCTTTCAAAGTTCCTTGAATTTAGGAAGTCCTTTGATGACTCTTTAGAATGCAAGTTATTTAGCAGTCAAACCTTTTTAGTAGTTCTTGAAAGGTGTATGCACGTGTGGGGTTTGCTTGATTTTCTTCTCATCCCCTTTTTACCCTTTAAGAATTTTTTAAGGTCTGTGTCACAGTAGAAATATTAGATAATGCGTGCAAACAAACATCAAAACCACCTGAAATTCCAGTGTATTGAGGATGCTTTAAACAATTTAGTATACATCTTTCTGGACTCTTTCTTTTACATAAATGTTTATGTAACTGTATGTTTTCTCCCCCACAAAATGGAATTGTACCACAGGTTTTATAAAACCTTATCATGTACATCTTTTAATTAACAGTAATTGTAAATTTACATCATTATTTTAATAGATGTTCTTAATCAGTCCTCTATTATGAGACATCTAGATTTTTCAATATTTCACTATTATAACTATGGCTGTGGTCAACATCCTTGTATATATATTGAAAATTATGTAAATTTAAATTTCATTTCTTGCATCATGACATTGGTAACTCATCTTTTAAAAAATATATTAAGTAGTTTATTTTTATTTTGCTATTTTATTTTATTATTGGTTTCAAGTATATAGTGCATTGGTTAGACATTTATATAGTTTATAAAATGATTCCTCTTATTGCACTTTCTCTCCTGAGGCTCTGCTAACTTAGCCATTACATTAATGCTAACTGCATTCCCCATCCCCGTGACCATCTATCAACTACTTATTTGTACTTCTTTAACCCTTCATCCCTTTCTCCTAGCCACCCCCCCACCAGACTGTCCTCTATATTTGTGAGGCTGATTTTGAATTAGATCCTGCATATAAGTGAAATCACATGGTATTTATGTTTCTCTCACCGATTTCGCTCAGCATAATAACCTCTAGGTCTATCCATGTCATTGGCAAATGGTAAGACTTCATTATTCTATGGCTGAGTAATAGTCCATTGTATAGACGAACCATAACTTCTTTATCCAGTCGTCTGTCGATGGGCGTTCCGGTTGCTTCCATATCTTGGCTATCGTAAATAGTGCCGCCACGAACATAGGGACGCATAGAACTTTAGGAATTATCGTTTTGGTTTTCTTTGGATAAATACTAGAAGTGCAATTGCTGGGTCAACAGGCAGATCCATCTTTAATTTTTTGAGAAACCTCCAGACTGTTTTCCATAGGGGCTATACCAATTTGCAATCCCACCAACAGTGTGTGAGAGTTCTCTTTTCTCCACATCCTTACCAACACTTGTTCTTTGATTTATTGATGATAGCCATTCTGACAGGTGTGAGGTGATACCTCATAGTGGTTTAATTTGCATTTCTCTGATGATTAGGGTAACACTCATCTTTTAGTGATACTTTGTAAATGAGGGGAAGTAATTTCCATTCTCGTGGTAGTAGGCTACACAGTAAAAATGTCAGGTATTTTGTAAACTGTGTACTCTAGCTATGCTAAAGGATGTTTAGGTAAAACTTGAAGAAGATATTCCATTGTTAGGAAATGCCTTCTATCATTCACCTGTAGAAAGATTGAAAGATCCTATAAGAGGTCTTACTCTGCAAAGTATGGTCCCTGGACCAGCAGTATGGACATCACCTGGAGCTTGTTGGAACTATATGTTCCTAGGGTTCATTCCAGACCTACTGAATCAGAATCTGCCTCTTGGTAACATCTGCAGGTGATTTGAATGTACAGCAGAGTCTGAAAAGCACTGAAGTAAGGGAACAGTTCCAAGAACTAGCTAAATCAGAGGAGGAATTCCCTTAATACACTAACGTGAGCTTTATATTATATCATATATACTGATTCCTGGCATTCACTCCAGACTTTCCAAATCAACATCTCCAGGAGATGGGGCCCAGGAATTTATTTTTAAAATGTTCTCCAGGTAATTGGATACATAACCAGATTTGCAACACTCTAATATGTAGCAAATGTTGTAAATTCTATGAAGTACATTTTAATTTACACAGAGAACAACAATTGCAGTATTCCATTCTGAAAGGAATGTTAGAAATAGTGGACTTAGTTGATATAATTTTGGATATAATTTCATTTTATGCATATTTGGAATTAAGAAAAATTTATTTAGAATCGCAGAGGATAAGGGCATCATCTTTTGCTTTCCTGTGAGTACTATGCAGTTTGTAATGGACAAGTTCTCATATTTTTCCCATAGTCTTCCTTTTTTATTATAGGATTAGACAATTTTAGAAAAACAACCCAGTAAGCATTTTAAAGGTTTAAATTATACTAGATTCTTTTCCAATATTTATTTATATATGTGTATGTAATATATAAAATTGGTATGTAAAAACTTTTGTTATAAATTTGATATGTATTTTTTATTTAACATCATTAAAATATGTACACTATTGCATTTGAATCACCTCTTGCTTAGTTTTTTCCCCTGAAATTAGGTAAAGTCTTTTCTTTTTAAAATTTAAAATTTTGCATGTTTGATTTGAAATTCACAGCTCAACAAAAGGTTTGTATACCTTTTTCTCTTGATGCCATTTCCCCCCATTGGGGATATTGAGCCTTGGGTAACAATTCTTTTATTTTTACTTTTTATTTTTCTTATTTTTTAATTTTTATTTATTTTATTTATTCGTTTTTAATTTAAGGAATGATTTAAATATTTTCCCCCCGTCTACCGCCCCACTTCCCTCTGGTAACCACTACTCCATTGTCCATGTCCATGAGTCTCTGTTTGTTTGTCCTGCTCATTTGTTGCTTTTAGATTTATATCCCACGTATAAGTGATATCATGTTATTTTCAACTTTTTCTGTCTGGCTTATTTTACTTAGCATGATTATCTCGAGGTCCATCCATGTTGTCGCAAATGGAAGTATTTCATCTTTCTTATGGTTGAGTGTTATTCCATTATGTATATATATGTATGTGTGTGTGTGTGTGTGTGTGTGTGTGTGTGTGTGGGTGTGTGTATATATATATATACACC
>NW_006443132.1:306458-315022 GCF_000325575.1 Pteropus alecto | reverse complement strand
TCTTTCTCTCTTTAGTTCTGTTAGTAATTGATTTATATAATTCGAGGCTCCCTGATTGGGAGCATAGATATTGATAAGTGTTATGTCTTCTTCGTGCATGATTCCCTTTATCATTATGAAGTGTCCCTCAGAATCTTTCTTTATTTTTTTATTTTAAAGCCTATTTCATCCGATATTAGTACCACTACTCCTGGTTTTCTCTGAATGTCTTTTGCTTGAAATATCATTTTTCACCCTTTCACCTTGAGTCTATATTTGTCTTTGGAGCTGAGATGTGTCTCCTGGAGGCAGCATATGGTTGGCTTTTGTTTTTTGATCCATTCTGCAACTCTGTGCCTTTTTATTGGTGAGTTCAGTCCATTTACATTTAGGGCGATTTTGAAATATGAGGTCTTCTTATATCCATTTTATCTTTTGCTTTCTGGTAGTGCAGTGTTTCCATTACTTCCTTGTTTTTGTGTTTCTGTTTTCTTTATTTGGTTGGCTTTTGTGAATTTTGCCTCTGGTTCTTTTAGTTTTATGTTATATACTTTGGTTCTGAATCTTTTGTGTGTGGTTACCGTTACAAATATGAAAAGTGTAGTTATATATATGCAGTCGTGCATTTTCTTCTTCATGTGCCTTATCTCCATTCCCCTTTGCAAATTTGGCTCCTTGAATTTTCCCCTTTTTAGTCATTGTTGTCTGAATTTGTCCTTATGTATGCTGAATGTTCATTACTATATTGTTATAACAATTCACTTCTTATTATTTAAGCTATAATGCCCTGTTCTTAGTACGGGTTGCACTGCTCTGCTTCTATTTGCCTGATAGTCACTTTACTCTTAAGTATTTTCGTTGTTGTTGTTATTTTGTTTCAGGTGAGCTGACTCCTTTCAGTATTTCTTGTAGTGCAGGTCTTGTATTGGAGAATTCTCTCTATTTTTGTATGTCTGGAAAGGTCTTAATTTCTCCTTCATATCTAAGGAGAGTTTAGCCGATATAATTGTAGGCTGGTAGTTCTTTTCACTTAATAGTTTAAATATTTGATTCCATTCCTTTCTGACTTGTAAGGTTTGTGCTGAGAAGTCCGATGATAATCCAATGGGATTACCTTCATATGTTACCATTTTCTTCTCACTGGCTGCCTTGAGAATTCTATCTTTGTTGTTGAATTTTGGTATCTTTAATATAATGTGTCTTGGTGAAGGCCTTTTTGGGTTGAGATAATTGGGGTCTGTTGAGTTCTTGAATTCCAAGCTCCAACTCATTCCTTAGATTTGGGAAATTCTCGTCAGTGTTTTGTCTGAAAATGCTTTCTAGTCCCTGCTCCTTTTCCTCACCTTAGATAATGCTTATTATTCTTATGTTTCCTCTCTTGATGGTATCAGCTAGTTCTTGTATTTCTCTTTCATTATTTTTCATTCTTTGGTTTCTTTCTTCCTCCTTCTGATGCATTTCTAGATTTTGGTCTTCGATATCACTGATCCTTTCCTCCATTTGGTCGACTCTATTTCCCAAGCTTGCTATTTCATTTTTCAACTCTTGCAATGTTTTCTTCATTTCCAGAAGTTCCATTTGGTTCTTTCTGAGGGTTTCAATCTCCTTGCTCTGCTCATTAGTTGTTTTTTCAGTTCTTGAAATTGTTGACATTATTTGTTTGCAGTCTTATTGAGTTTTTTCAGATGTACCATCCTAAATTCTCTGTCATTTCTATGTCTGTACGCTTATTTTCTGGAGATTTTTCTCTTTCTTTCTGAGGTTCCTTGTCAGCTTGGTTGTTCATGGTGTTTAATGGACTGTTTTTCCACTTGGGCATTAATGGAAATGTATTATGCTGTTTCCAGAAAGAAGGTTTATTATATAAAGGTCTGACTAGTCTGTTGTAACGAAGGCGCTTTTCTTTTGGTTTCCAGTAGGAGGCGTCTAAGCCTCTTGGATCCCTGTTTTATATAATGCCTTAAAGCACCTGTGGTAGTTCTTATGTGCAGATCTCATGCTCAGACATGCTGGTGTGCAGTTTAAGTGTTTTTTGTTGTTGTTTTTGAATTTTAGCTGTTCCGCTTATTGTTTTTTCAAGGGGAAAGATTTGGGGACATCTCTCACTCCACCATGTTTTTCTGTTGAAATGCGGCTCATAACATTGGTTGCCTGCTGGGAATGGAAATGTAGCTTACAGGGCTGGCTGCTTTTGCTGTGATTGGAAAGGCCACTCACAACAATGGCAGCCCTGCTGTGAACACTTGGTTCTGAATCACTGGAAGCTGAGTTTGGCAGCAAGCCGATAATACCTGCCCTGGCCAGTCTGCAGGTTGGGTGCAGCGGGGTCTCAGAGAGACAGTAGCAGTCAGATCAAAACAGCCTCAGTTTTGCTGGAAATTTGGTAACTGTTTAAGTTCCCACAGATGACCCAGATCACAGCAAGACCAACTGCTGCTGTCTGAGACTGGCCCACAAGTCCCCGATATCTACCCAAGTTCGTGTTGGCAGCAGCAATCTGCCTGACCTTATCTCTGGTGTGGGGCTCACAGGGCTGGCTGCTATTGCTGGGATTAGAAAAGCTGCTCACAACAGTGGCCACCCCGCTGTGAATACTTCACTCTGAATCACTCAGCTCTGGGCTTGGCAGCCAACCATAAACATTTTCTTCATGTGCCTTATCTCCTTTCCCCTTTGCGAATTTGGATCAGTCTGCAGGTTAGGCGACCAGGGTCTCCTAATGGCTTTGTGGGAGGGATCTGCACAATGAAGCTGGCATGGTCTGTAGAGGGACCAGACTAAGGCACAATGGTACCTTTCCAGCCTTCTTTCTGACTCCAGGTAATTGAGACTTTTTCAGAATGAATCCCGTGCGAGCCTCAGACCCACTGAAGATGTCCCAGGTGAGTGTCCACAGGTCAGAAAACCTTTGCGCGGGTCCTTCAAAGAGATGTTTAGGGGCTCATTCGCCTTCCATCTCACCCAGACGGCCGGAATCCCCTCTAGTTTCTATAGTCAGAGTTATTGGAATCTCCTCTTCCCTGGGTTGGGAAGCCTCCAGATGTGACCGGACCCCCCTCTCCTTCAGGAGAGCCTCTGCAGCCTCACTCTCCCTCCCGGTGATCCTCTACCACCCACGGGTGCGGGTCTAGCCCATTTCGAGACTTTGCTCTTCCTATCTTCCTACCGGCTTCGATGTGGCCCCTTTATGTTATCAGATGTAGATGTTATGATCAGTTGGACTTCTGGTGATTCTCCACATTGATTATTTTATAATTTGGTTGTAATTTCAATGCGGTCCTGGGAGGAGACGAACCCTGCTTTTACCTAGTCTGCCATCTTCCCCCAGTAATCTCCTGTTTAGCAACTCTGGAAGGAGTCAATATTAAGTTTCCTCCTCCACTAACAACCTCAGAATCAGCAGCACTCTGCTTTTACACATGGATACATAACCAGTTTTTGCTTTGCTGTAACTTGGAAAAATATTTCCACGGGTACATTTGTCATTTGTTTTCTTGATTGAACTGAGTTTTCATATAATGGGGCTATTTTCCAAATGAAGGAACATTGTAAATATCTGAAAAGTTTTGTTATTTTACTATTTTTAAAATGTATTTGAGTGTGTTTTGCAATAAGCTTCACTGTGGGGTCAGATATGTGATTGTTTGCTTCTCAGGGTAATTAAACAGACTCCCTTAAGTAGCATCTAACAAGTCTAGCTATAGTCTCTTAACTGAACCAAAATGTCACTGAAAAGAAATATTAAAAAAAGACACAATTGACTGTAGCAGGTTGACATGTTGAATGAGCATTTTAATACACTTTCATTACAGTAGTGAATATATTCAAAACAGTGCAATGGAAGTAACAATTGAAAAATCCATACTTCTACACCTAAAGCTTCTATCAAAATTCTGGAGAACCTTCTTTCCATTTTATTTTTATTCATTATCTAAAAACACTTTGGGGTAAGTATATTTTTAGATATCAGCCCTACATTTAATTGTGAAATTAGAATTAGGTGATAATCTGAAAACAGCTGAGTTTCCAATAAAGAAAAAGTAATTTAAAAATTATATGTTAGAATTTCTGTTTCTGAATAAATATTGTCCCAAGTTTTTGCTCTAAAAATGTTTTTATTATGACCTTCTTGGAAATGTTTTCAGATTCTGTTTGAGCCATACAAGAAAATGCTTAATTTATATATTGGCATACTCCAAATAGTGTTATTCAGTTTGATTTCCCACTGTCTACATTAGACTCAGCCCTCAAAGAGGAATACTGTCATGGCAAAGAATGGTTATATTGAAGGAAGAAGGGATAAAGTTTGCTTAAATATGTATGTTCTAGTCTCTGTTTAAAAACTAGTCAAATTAAGTATAAATCGAAGGCCGATGCTGTCATAAAATGACAAAGGGGTGAGAGTGGCAGGAGATAGACTTGGTCTGCAAAATATTCATTTTCCCAGTTACTTCAACTAGTTAGTTTTGAGCTAACTATCTTCTTGATAGATAACAAATTTATACATGTAGTAGGCTAAATATTTGCACTGCAAAGACGTCCATGTCCTAATACCTGGAACCTATGAATATGTTACTTTACATCACAGAGATGATTTTGCAGATGCATTAAATTAAAGATCTTGTGATTGGTAGATTATCCTGGATTATCTGGATGGACCTAGTGTAATCACAAGGGTCCTTATAATCACAAGGGTCCTTATAAGAGAGAGGAAGGATAGCCATAGTCAGAAGGAGATCTGATGATGGAAGCAGAGATTGGAGTGATGCAATTGCTGAGAGTAGACAGTGAGCCAAGGAATGTGGGCATCCTCTAAAAGCTGGAAAAGGTAAGGAAACAGATTCTTACCCAGAGTGTCCAATAAGAGCACAGCCTTGCCAACGCCTTGATTTTAGTCTAGTGAGACTCGTTTTAGACTTCTGATCTCCACAACTGGAAGGTAATAAGTTTATGTTGTTTTAAGCACCGAATTTGTGGTAGTTTGTTAAACAGTAATAGGAAAATTTGTTAAAAACAGCAATAGGAAATGACTGTAATACACAGCTGTCATTCATTCATTTGTTCATTCATTCAACAAATATTTAGTATCTACAGTGTGTCAGAATGATGCTAAGTGCTAGGGACATAATGGGGAGAAAAAGCAGACACAGGTTCCATTTTCATAAAGCTTAAGTAGAGGGAGTTCATAATAAGAAGAAGGTTCGGAGGTTGAAATTAGTAAAAATCAGATGAAAGGGCTGGTAAGTATAGGTTTGTTTGAAGGAAATGGTAGAGTTGAGAGTAGCAGGCAACAGGGATACCACTCCTTTATTACTTAGTTTTTTTCTTTTTTAACTTTTTATTCTAAGATAATTTGCTACTAACAGAAGAGTTGCAAAGATATTGTAGAAAGTTCCTATATGCCCTTCACTCGGTTTTCCCTTATGTTAATATCTTAACCAGAGACGATTTATCAAAACTTAAGAAATTATCATTAGTATAATACTATTAACTAAAGTACACAACTTATTTGGATTTCACCAGTTTTTCCACTGATGTCCTTTTTCAATCCTGTGATCCAATTCAGGGTCCTGCATTTCATTTAGTTGTTATGTTCCCTTTGTCTCTTCCAATCTGTGACAGTTCTTTAATCTTTCTTTGTTTTTCATGATCTTGAGCTTTTGAAGAATACTGCTTAGTTATTTTGTAGAATATCCCTTAATTTGGGTTTGTCTTATGGTTTCTCATGATTAGGTTTAAGCTATGAATTTTGGCAAGAATTCCACAGGAGTGATACACCCTTCTCAGTGCATCATAGCAGGGGGTACATGATGTTGATGTGGATTACTGGTGCTAATAACCTTGATCACTTGGTTAGGGTGGTGCCTGATAGGTTTTCTATATTATAAAATTAATATTTTTCCCTTTGTAGGTTAATAAATATCTTGAGAGTAAATACTTTGAGACAATGGAAATATCTGTTTCTCCTCAAACTTTCCACCATTTTTGGCATCCATTGGTGTATCTTGCCTCTGCACTTATTGATTAGAATTACCTCTTAGTTTTATGTGGTCTCTTCGTAAGTATGACTGTTGAGTTTCTGAAAACCCCAAAATTGGGGAATTTAGGGTTGGGGAACTTTAGTATATCTTAAGTTATTAATAATGGTATCATATACTTTCCATTATCAAAATTAACATTAATTGGGGTGGCTCAATAGTGTAGCTGGTTAGCACGTCTGCTTTACACGCACACTGTCCTGGGTCCATGCCTTAGGTGGAGCCATAGACCATACCCTGGGTGCGCCAGGCCCCAGGGGTGCCAAGCTGCCAGCTCATGGGAGGAGACGCCCCACCTTCAGAGATCCAGTTCTTAAAAAAAAGGGGGGGAGATGACAACATCTGTAGGTCTGGGGTGGAAGTGGGGAGGGGGAATTAAAGAGGGGAAAAATTAACATTAATTGAGCACTTATACAGGTACTTAATTTGAATATGTTATTTAAACCTTGCAATAGTTACATGAGGTAGGGGTGATTAGTTTTCAGATGGTAGAACTGAGGTTTAGATACATTAAATAAGTTGCTCAAAGGGGCAGAGCACGGATTTGTATTCCATCAATTGTATATATAAAACATTTGCATAGATGATTTACGAATTTCTCCTTCACTAGTTATTTGAGCAGATCATTCTTTTATGTTTTAAACCATTTTTGAACAAATTATTTCTGGATCTTGTTTAAAATAAGGTTCTTAACATTAAACTTTGAAAGCTCAAGGGGGTACTAATTAATGGTGTTATATAAGGACACTCCCTGGCTTGAGGAACAGTTTCATGATTGGGTTGCCATGGTTCAAAGTCTGGCCTTCACCTTTTATCAATGTCCAGAGGTGGTTGGACATATTGGGGAGACTGACTTGTGATAAAGCTAGGACACAAATTTATTAATTTAGAATGAGGAATATAGTTGTTAGGTCAAATACTTTAGTTGGTCTGTAGGCTAGATACATGGGAAGCTAAATTATAGTCAGAAACTGGTTTGGTAAGTACAGTCAGAACAAAGGAACTAGATGTTTCTCTGTGTCTTCCTGCTAAGACCAAATGAACTGGATGCTCAGGTCCTGACTGGATGAGGACACCCTCTTTGTTCAACAGTACTGGAAGACAAGTGAACCTGGTTCTGTATGTGTTTCATTCCCCTTTCCATGTTATCTTGATCACCACTGATGAGCACTTTTCTTTAGGTGTGAATATTATTGCTAAAAGTTTTAACATGCTAATATGGCTAGACTATGACTATTATATTTATTGATTAATTCTTTGATGGTACCATTTATAAATTGTCATTGCCCTAGTGTGTTTATTTTATTTAGCTGGAGTTCTGGGGTGGTACATTGTCTCTCCAAGGAAAGTGGCTTGTGAGTTGAGATATCTGTAGTCATGTTTTGTGAATATTGTTTCTGAGTGGTAGTGATGAACTAGAAAGTGCTTGCGTTTCAGAATATGTCAGACCTGGGTTCCATTATTGCCTCTGCCAGTTAGGCACCTTGGGCAAACTAAGCTGCTTGACATTTTGAAGCCTCAGATTTTCACTTGTTTAAAAAAGAAAAATGTAATAGACATTTCTGATGTATAGAAAATAGAGAACAACAGAATGGAACTTGTGTACCTACTGGTCAGCTTGAGAAATAAAATGTTGAAGATTAGAGATAATGCTTATAAAGCATACGTTTGAGTGTACATGTTTGAGTGTTCATTAAATGATAGTGATAAAATACCGAGTAACCTCGTATTTATCCAGAACAGTCATTGATAGACTGCTTTGTAAGTTAAGCACCATTTTGAAGCCTTCATAGTGTTCATCCTTATTTGAACAAGTTATTTAATAATACAGCTTTTATAACATTGTTGATTATTTCTTCCATCTTTTATGTTTGCAGAAAGAGATCCATAAAACCTCTGACCTGGTTCTGTAGTTCATTGTTGGTGTTTGCATTAAGAGACATAGCTGATAAGGCCATAGTTTACTTTCTGGAAATGAAATGCTTCTTATCTTAAATAAATACATATGCAGGTCAGTCATGTTGGTATTGTGCCTTGTCTCTGGAAAGGTTTTGTGTACATTTTTGGCATGCCATATATTATAATAGTGTTTAGTTATCATTCGTAAAAGGACAATACTTATTTTTAAAGTAGTGTGGAGTAGTTGAAATCTATTTTGTAAATTTGTATATGACCTCTATTATATTTATCAGCCTTATAAATTAATATTTATAATACTGAAAACTCGATATTTGATGCTATTTTGGGTTGGTGACCTTATCTAGAGACAGTACAATT
The DNA here is from genome assembly GCF_000325575.1 of Pteropus alecto. Lineage (NCBI taxonomy): Eukaryota > Metazoa > Chordata > Mammalia > Chiroptera > Pteropodidae > Pteropus > Pteropus alecto. The sequence goes on along the minus strand of NW_006443132.1, from coordinate 306,728 downwards.
TACGGATCATATTAGTAGACTATAATTTTTTGGGGCTAATTTCTATGTCAACTCCATTATGTCACTGCTCTCTTGTTGGCCATTTGTGTTTCATCCTTTCTTTTCCTTTTGTTTTATTACACTTTATTATTTTTTTATTAATTTTATTGGAGTAACATTAGTTAATACAATTATATAATTTTCAGGTGTACATTATCATTTGACACCTGTATATTCTATTGTGTGTTTACCACCCAAAGTCCAGTTTCCTTCAGCTACCATATATTTGAT
>NW_006443132.1:264307-305984 GCF_000325575.1 Pteropus alecto | reverse complement strand
CTGTTTTCCATAGTGGCTGTACCAGTTTGCAGTCCTACCATCAGTGTATGAGGATTCATTTTTCTCCGTGTCCTTACTTGTCCTTATGATTATAGCTATTCTGTCAGGTGTGAGATGGTATCTCATTGTGGTTTTGCTTTGCATTTCCCGAATAGCTAGCGATGTTGAGCATCTTTTCATGTATTTGTTGGCCATTGGTATGTGTCTGTTCAGGTCCTCTGCCCGTTTTTTGATTGGATTGTTTGTTTTTTTGATGTTATTGAGTTGTGAATTCTTTGTATATTTTGGACATTAGGCCCTTATCGAAGGTGTTGCTTGCAAATATATTTTCCCATTTGGATGGTTGTTTCTTTACTGATGATTTATTTTGCTGAGCAGAAGGTTTTTAGTTTGATGTAGTCCCATTCATTTATTTTACCTTTTACTCCCCTTGCTTTTGAGGTCAAATTCATAAAATCCTCTCAAAGTCCAAGATCCATGAGCTTAGTACCCATGATTTCTTCTGAGCAATTTATTGTTTCAGGCCTTATATTCAGGCGTTTGATCCATTTTGAGTTAATTTTGCTGTATGGCGATAGACAGAGTCTAGTTTCATTCCTTTGCATGTGGCTTTCTGGTTTTCCCAGCACCATTTATTGAAGAGGCTTTTCTTTCTCCATTGTATGTTTTTGGCTCCTTATTTGAAAATTATTTGCCCATATATACGGAGTTTACTCCTAGACTCTCAGTTCTATTTCACTGGTCTGCATGACTGATTTTTTGCCAGTACCATGCTATTTTGATTATTGTCGCTTTGTAGTATAATTTGTAGTTAGGCACGGAGATAACTCTGGCCTTGTTCTTTTTTCTCAGGATTGCTTTGGCTATTTTTTGGTCTTTTGTGCTACCATATGAATCTGATGATTTTTTGTTTTATTTCTTTAAAAAATTCCAATGGGATTTTGATGGAGATTGCATTAAATCTGTATAATGTTTTAGGTAATGAGATCATTTTAGGTATCTTGATTCTTCAAATCCAAGAACATGGAATATCTTTCCATTTCTTTGTGTCTTCTTCATTTTCTTTTATTGTGTTTTTTTCTGGCTTTATTGAAATATAATAGACAATTAATTGTTCATATTTACATTGTACAATTCAATGAGTTTTTTCAATTATAGTTGGTGTACAAAAATATATTAGTTTCAGTTGTACGGCATACTGATTAGAGCTCTATATAACTCACAAAGCAATCACCCCTCTAAATCTAGTAACCCTCTTCTTCCTTACATATTTATTACAGCATTTTTAACTATTTTCTTTATGCTACACTTTATATCTCCATATCTATTTTATAATTATCGATTTGTACCTTTTAATCCCTTAATCCCTTTGCTCTTTTTTATCATTCCCCCAATCCCCCTCCCATCTAGTAGCTTTCGAAATACTCTCTTTATATATGAGTTTATTTTTATTTCTGTTGTTGTTTATTTTGTTCTTTAGATTCTACATGTACATGAAATTGTGTGATATTTGTCTTTCTCTATCTGACTTAACTTCATTCAGTGCAATACCCTCTAGGTCCATCAGGGCAATATCTTTTTCCATCCCCTTCCTTTTAGTCTTTTTAGTGTGTGTTTTTTTAATCTGAATTGAGTGTCTTGGAGGCAGCATATATAGGGGTCTTGATTTCTTATCTATTCAGCTACTGAACAACATTTGGTTGGAGCACTTAATTCTTTTCCATTTGAGATATTTGTTGAGAGATATGTAGTTATTTCCATTCTTTATTCCTGTTTTCGATACGTTTTTTCTTCTTAAAGAAGTCCCTCCAATGTTTCCTGTAATACTGGCTTGGTGGTGATAAATTCTTTTAGCTTATTTTTGTCTGAGAAGCTCTTTATCTGTCCTTTGACTTGAAACGATCTCTTTGCTGGATAAAGTATTCCTGGTTGTAGATCATGGGTTTTCATCACAACGAATATTTTGTACCAAACCCTGCTGTCCTGCATAGTTTCTTTTGAGGAATCAGCTGCCAGTCTTATGGGTGTTCCCTTGTGGGTATGTGTCTTGGTGTGGGCCTCTTTGGGTTCCTGCTTTCTTGGGACTCTCTGAGCTTCCTTGAGTTGTATGTCTATTTTTTTCACCAGGTTAGGGAAGTTTTCCATCATTATTTCTTCAAATAGCTCTTCAGTTTCTTGTTCTCCCTCTTCAGGTACCCTGTGACATGGATGTTTTTACATTTAATTTCATCCCATAGGCTCCTTAAATTATTATTATAGTCTTGGCTTTTTTCTTGCCATTCTTATTGGATATCTTTGGCCTTCCCATCTTCTATATCGGTGCTTCAATCCTCTTCTTCATCCACTCTGTTGACTCCCTATAATATAATCTTCATCTCAGATAATGTGTTCTTCATTTCTGATTGGTTCCCTTTTATAATTTCCATCTCCATTTATATGTTTTTTATCTTTGTTAAAGTTCTCACTGAGTTCCCATGAGTTCATTGAGCATCTTTATAACCAGTGTTTTGAACGCTGCATCTGTTTGATTGCTTGACTCCATTATTCCTGGATCTCTGTTCTGTTGTCTCATATGGTTTCTGTTTGTCTTCCCATCTTGGCTGCCTTTCTGTGTCTGTTTCTATGTACTAAGTAAAGCTCCTATGTCTCCCGGTCTTATTAGCGTGGCATTGTGAAGTAAGTGTCTGTTCTGTGGCACAGTCCTGAGAGGGGTTCAGCTGCAGGTCAAGGTTAGCCTCTGCCTGTAGTCCTCCAGGGCCACCTGTTAATATTCAGCAAGCAATCCACAGATGTCGTGCTTATAGTTGCTTCAAGAGGCCACGCCAGAAACTGAGGCCAACTGCCACCAGTGTGAGTCTTGGAGTTGGCTCCGTAAAGAGCACTGGACTGATAGTGGACACAACTGGATGTGGCTTGGATAGGGCCTCAAGTTAGGGGAGGCGGAGTTTCAGGGAATCCTCTGGGCTGAGCAACCTCTGTTATCCAGTTTGATGACCTCTCAGCTATGGTGGCACTGCATCCACACACTGGGAGTGGGGAGGGCTCAGCAGAGGAACAGTGGATACCGTCGGCATTTTTGCTTAGGAGATAGCCTTCCCTCCAGCCCTTGCTCTAAATACTCAGTTTCCCCCTATACGTCCTTGGTGACCCTTGAGAAGCCCACTCAGCACTGGTGCTCAGAGCGAGTTTGTCCATCATTGCTAAAGTCTGCTCATGGACACGGCCCCTTTAAGAGGCATTTGCAGCTACTGGCTGCAGCTGCCACAGCCTCTGTTCCACTCAGTCACTGGGGTCCAGGCAGCCTCGCTCTTCGACTCCTCCTACCTCCTACCCTTGCAGGATGATTTCTTATTTCTCTTCCTAGTTGTAGGTCTTCTGTTCATCTAGACCCCAGGCAACTCTGCTTGCTGTTTGTCCGTGTTTCCGTCACAACTTTGATTTGGTTGCAAAAGGAGATGAGCAAAGCCTTTATCATCTACACCATTTTTGAGCATCCCTTGTTGTGTTTTTTTTAATAGCCATCCTAATTGGTGTAAAGTGGTATCTCATTCTGGTTTCGATTTGCATTTACCTAATAACTATTGATGTTGAGCTTCTTTTCATGTGTTTATTTGCCATTTGTATTTCTTCCCTGAAGAAATACCTACTCAAGTCCTTTGCCAGTTGTTGAATTGGGTTGTTTGTCTTTTTGCTTTTGAATTGTAGGAATTTTTTTGTATGTTATAAATATTAATCCTTTATCAGATACAAATTGCAAATATTTTCTCCCATTCTGTGTATTGCCTTTTCACTCTCTTAATACTGTTTTTGATGTACAATAGTTATTTATTTGTTTGTTTGTTTATTTATTTGTTTATTTATTTTATTTAAGAAGTTACATCAAAGACCTGTAAGCGCCAAAAATATTTTGGCTAATAATTTAAACTCAGAACCTCTAATAGGTTTGAAGAAAATAGATTAATATATAGTATAGTAGGAAATTTCAGGTATATTTCTTTCAGAATAGGACAGATCTAGCAGATAAAAAGTGAATAAATATAGAGGAATTCGATAATATAATCCACAAACTCAATTTGATGGATATATAGAATTTCATATCTTTCAAATAGAGAATACACATTTTTATAGTCTACAAGCCACTAAAAAGGTTGGTTAAATATATGGCCCAAAGAAAACGTTAAGTTAAAGAAAAGAGATTGTATATTCTACGTTACTCAATAAAATTTTAAATAAATAATGAAACAAATACTCAAAAGATTCTTAACAACTTAGAGATTAGAAATCACACTCATAAATAAATTTTGGATCAAAGAGAAAAATCAAAACTGAAATTATAAACTACCTGGAAAGCAATGAGAAAGAAGATATTACAACAAAACTTGTGGGTCATTGTAAAAGCTATCCCCAGATGAAAATTTATCCCCTAAAATGTCGTCATTATTAATAACAACTGGAAAGAATTTAGTACTCATTTTATGACATTAGGGAAATAATGACAAAAGAAAGCAGATGAAGAGAAAATTAAAGATAACCGAAATTACTAAAAAAACTTTTAAACAGAATAAATAAATTCTACTCTTTTTGGCTTTCTGTAAATTGATTAATGAACCTGATGAAGAAAATTAAGAGGGCAAAAAAAAAATGCTCTGGAAAGGAATTATAAGAGAATATGATCTTCAACTCTGACAACAAATTTTTTCCAGTATTTTAAGTATGAAACATTTCAAATGTAGAGCAAGTTGAAAGACTTGTTGAGAACTTCCATAATACCCACCATCTAGATTCTGCCTTTAACATTGATAACACATTTTAAACATTAAGTTTAAAATAGATTACTCCTAAACAAAATATAAATCCAAAATATACCCAAGCAAAGGAAAAGTTGAATAGGTTATTTATTACAGACGACATAGTTAGATGATCTAAATTCTCTTTTTTCATAACACCAGAATGAGGAGGCATCCAAGAATATGCAATGCAGCATCGTTTATAATAGAACATGGATCAGCCTAAATGTTCATCGGTAGATGAGGGAATAAATTGTGGTAGAACTACATAATGAAATACTGTACAATAGTTAAAAAAAACCTAGAACTATACACATAAAAATAGATAAATGTAAAAATTTAATGTTGAGCAAAATAACTTGCCAAAGAACACATACCATATAATAACCACCTCTATGAAGTCTTCACACTTGTAAAACTATATTACTTATTAATGCAAGCATATAATTAAAAAATATTTTTATAAACTTGAATGGATTGGAAACCTAATTTAGATAGTGGTTACTTATGGGAAGGGAAGGAAGTAGATAAAATCAAGAAAGGGTATCTAGGGGACTTCAACTATATATTTAATGTCTTGTTAAAATGGAAGAAATTTGGCAAATGTTAAAATTCAACAAAGCTAGTTATTAGTACCTTATTTAAAAAAATTTTTCTTTATTACTTTAAAAATATTTTACAATTAGATTTGATATTCAGTATTATTTTATATTAGTTTAAGGTATACAACATAGTGGTTAGACATTTATATAATTTATGATCCAATCAATTAGTCTAGTACCTATCTGACTGCATACATAGTTATTACAGTACTATTGATTATGTTCTCTATGCTGTACTTAATGTTACCATGACTCAAAACATTAAAAATAGAACTACCTTATGACTCATCAGTTGCACTTCTGGGTATTTATCCAAAGAAATCCAAAACACTAATTCAAAAAGATATATGCACCTCTATATTTACTGCAATGCTATTTACAATAGCTAAGATACAGAAGCAACTTAAGTTCCCATCAATAGACAATCAGATAAAGAAGAAGTGGTACATATATACAATGGAATATTACTAGGTCATAAAAAAGAACGAAAGCTTAACCATTTGTGACAACATGGATGGACCTAGAGGGTATTATGCTAAGTGAAATAAGTCTGACAAAGACAAATACTATATGATTTCACTTATATATGGAATCTTAAGAACAAAATCAATGAACAAACAGAAACAGACTCATAGATACAGAGAACAAACTGATGGTTGCAATATAGGAGAGGGGTTAAGGGGCTCAGTGAAAAAGGTGAAGGGATTAAGAAGTAAAAAATGGTAGTATGTTATTTTTTATGCCAGAATTGTTTTTTTTATAATTTAAAAAGAAAAAAAACACACCAGAGCAAGTGAATTCAGAACTTGATTTCTAGGCAACCTTTAAATGATAAGCGATTTCAATGTTAAAACTACTTAACCCTAGTTAATTTCACAAAGCCATTAAAATCTTAATATCAAATCCTTATATCATTTCAGGAAAAGAATGTCACATATAAATGTAGATGTTGAAATCCTTAGTAAAATATTAGCAAATAGAATTCACCATTAGATCAAAAGAATAGCATTCTGTACCTAGGTTGCCTTTAAGATTTTAGGAAAAGTTCTGTATCAGTTATCTATCAACAAATCATATCGATAGATGCCGAGAAAACATTTGATAAAATTCAGCAACCACTCTTAATTTAAAAATAAAAGTAGGAATAAAAGAATATGACTTCAACATGTTAAACTATTTGTGAAAATACAAACAAAACTCAGTGAATATTCTAAGCTATGAGATAATAAAGCTATTTTTATTAAAATACAATGAAAGGCAGCGATGACTGTTATCACTATAATTTTTTTCAATATAGTTTTGGATGTTTTAGCAAAATCAATAAATAAGAAAATTAATACTACAAACAAACATTGAGAAAGAGATAGTTTTATATCTTCCTTTTATAGAATATATTTCCTGGAAAATCTCATTTTCTAATACCTGCTCTCTGGAAGACCCCTGAAGAAGTTAGAAGGTATAGGATAACAGAATGGAGGACTAAGCCATCATTAGCATATTAACTTTTTTAGAGAAGTGATTGCCTCAAGACAGCAGAGCAGCAATCAAGCCAAAATCCATCCACTTGATACTAAAACAGGTAAAGACATTATAAGAAAACTACAGACCAGTATCTCTCATGAACATAGATAGATGAAAAAATGTTCAACATAACATTAGCACATCAAATTTAGCAACACATAAGAAGGATAACATGTGATGACTGTGTGTAGTTTTTCCAGGAATGCAAGGATTATTCAACATTTGAAAATCAGTGTAATTAGACATTAACAGACTATGGAAGAAAAAACATGATCATTTCAATAGATACAGAAAAAGCATTTGAAGAAATTCAGTATCCATTTATGATAAAAAAAAATCAGCAAACTTGCAATAGAAGGGTACCTCCTTAACCTGATAAAGAGCATCTATTGAAGAAAAAAAAAAAAACAACAAACCTACAGCTGACATCATACTTAATAATGAAAAACTGAATACTTTTTCTTCAACAAGGCAAGGATGTCTGCTCTCACTACTTCCAATATGATACTCTCAATATTGTAATGGAAGCTTTAGCCAGTGAAGTAAGGCATGAAAAAGAAAAAGAAAAGGAATGCAGATTAGAAAGGAAGTAATAAAAATGTCTTTACTCATAGATGACATGATTATGTACAAAGAAAATCCCAAGGAATTTAAAAACTCCTGGAATTAATAAGTGATTTTTAACAAGGTTATAGGATACAAGGTTAACAAAAACTAAGTATTTCTCTATACAATAGCAATGAAAAATTGGAAATTGTAATTTTTAAAAAGTACCATTTATAACAGCACCAAAAAAACCCCCACAAAATACTTAAGTATAAATATAACAGTATGTACAGAATCTATATGCTGAAAACTAAAAAGACACTAATAAAAAATCAAAGAAGACCTAAATAAATGGATAGTAAAAAGGTGAATTCTCCCCCAAAATCAATAAGTTTGATGCAATTCCTGTGAAAAAACCTTAGCAGATTTTTTTTTGTAAATATAGACAAACTGATTCTAAAACTTGTAATGGAAAAGCACGGAACTAGAATAGCTAAAACAATTTTGATAAAGAACAAGTTTGAAGAATTCATGTTAACTGATTTCCATACTTACTCTAAAGGTAATTAGAACATGTATGACATTTGCAAAAAGATAGACATACAGATCAGTGGAACAGAACAGAGTTCAGAAACAGATCCAAACAGATATGGTCAAGTAATTTAAAAAAGAAAAATGGTGCTAGGGTGGTCTTTTCAACAAAAGGTGCTGGAACAATTTTACATGCATATTCAACAAAATGAACCTCAACCTAACTCTCTCACATTATACAAAATTTAACTCAAAAAAGTAAAACATAAAACTAAAACTTCTAGAAGAAAACATATGAGAAAATCTCTGAGTTGTGCTTAGGCAAAGCATTCTTGGATATTACAACAAAAGCATGATCCATAAGAGAAGAAATCAATAAATTGGACTTCATCAAAATTAAAATATTTGCTCTATGAAAGACACTGATAAGAGAATGAAAAGGCAATACATAAGAAGACTGGCAGAGCTTATTTTCAAATGTGGCAAAAGACTTGTGTCCAGAATCTATAAAGAACTCCCAAAACTCTATAAGATAAAACAACCCATTTAAAAATGGACTAAAGATTTGAATAGACATTTCACCAAAGAAGACAGACATATGGCAAATAAGCATATGAAAAGATGCTCAATATAATTAATAGTTAGGGAAATGGAAATTTATGCCATAATCTGATATCCCCAATCCACCTATTAGCATAGCTAAAAACCAACCAAACAAAAATCCCTGACTGCTGGTGAAAATGATGCATGTGGAGAAACTCTTACATATTTTTGGTGAGAATACAAAGTGGTAGAACTATTTTTACATTTCATCGGTTTCTTATAAAGTTGAACATCATGTGATCCACTTCAGATATTTACCCAAAAACACCTATGTTCACACAAACACCTGTACTCGAATGTTTATAGTAGCTTTATTTGTAATTGCTCCGAACTGGAAACCACCTGAATGTCCTTCATCTGGGGAATGGATAAGCAGACTGTGGTACATCCATAGGTGGAATACTATTCAACAATTAAAAGCAACGAACTATTGATACTAGCAACAATGTGGATCAATTTAAAAGATATTATGCATGGATGGATTTCGATTTATCGCACTAAGTGAAATAGAAAAAGTTGAGAACCATATGATTTCATTTACATATGGGGTATAAAACTGAAAGCAACAAATGAATAAGACAAACAAACAGACTCATGGACACGGACCATATTTAAGTGGTTCCCAGAGGGAAGGGGGGAAAGTAAATTAGGGTGAAGGGGGGTCAAATATGTGGTGACTGAAGGAGATTTGTAAACACACAATGCAATATACATATGATGTATCATTGACCTCTACACTTAAATTTATATATTTTTATTAACCATTATCACTCCCAATAAATTTAATAATAAAATAAAATAGAAGCCATTATGCTGAGTTAAAGATGCCAGACTCAAAAGGCCGCGTATGCTTTCTTCCTATTTGAAAGACTTTCTAGAAAAGGCAAAATTATAGGAATAATAAATATAAGTAGATCAGTGTTTTCCAGAGTTTAAGGATGAGGAAGGGTTTGACTATAAGGGATAGTGCAAGGGAATTTGTGGTGGGGGGGAGTGGTGGAACTGTCCTGTGTTTTAATTGTCGTAGTGGTTACTTGACTTTATGCATTTGTTGAAACTCATGGAACTGTACTACAAAAAGTAAAATTTTAAAATAAATTAAAATTAAATATATGGCTCAGGAAAAAAGAAGTTGAGAGAGTATCACCTCTTTCTCCTTGCCCCTGCCCATACAAAAAATATCTTACTGAAACTCTGGACAAATGGAAATATATATACCATGATCTTAGACAGTTTTGAGATGCCATTTTTCCCCCAAATTAATATATATTTAATATATTCCAATTAAGATTTCCAGAGATTCTTTTTTATTTTAATCAGAAAAATGATCTTAATGTTCGTAGGGAATATAAATGGATGAGAATAGCCAAGAAAATAATGAAGAATAGGAAACTGACTTGCCTTACCAGTTATTAAACATACTGATAGCCACTGCCATAGGAATAGGCAGATTGGTGGAAGGAAACAAAACCCAGTGTAGATGGAAACTTAATATACAACAAACATGTTCCTTAAGTCAGAGAGAGAAGAATAGTTTAACTGATAACCACCTAGATGAAAATACTGCATGTACAGGAATGAATTTCAGATGGATTAAAAAGTTAAATACAAAAATTAAAGTCTTAAGAGACTAAAACATAGATATTCAAATAATAGATATTTGATAAAACAAAAGATATTCCTCAGTGACTATGGGGTATACCAATTGTTATCATCAAAAGAAAACATTATAACATGCCAGTCTTCCTAATTTTACAGATATAATTGCAGTTATTTGTTTGTATATCTATCCAGTCCTTTTTTATGCATTTAAATATATACTAGATTTTTTTTCACTCAATAGTATGTCTTAGAGATCCATCCACAATAGTACACATAGATCTATCTTATTCTTTTAGCTGTTATTTGGTTATAACCAAGTTTAGCATACTGTGACTCATTTGATCCTGGGAAGGTTACTTAACCATCTTAACTTCAATTTCTTTATTTGCAAAATGGTTATGGCAGTAGTAATGCCTATGTCAAGGGTTGTTATGGGGACTAAATGTGTATATATATATAAATTTCAGAACAGTGCCTGGTATATAATAAACTTTATTATTGACATTTGGTTGTTTCTAATTTTTCACAATCACAAACCATGCTGCATTGGATATCCTTTTACATATTTCCTTATACACATCAAGGAATAATGTGAAAAAGGTAACCAAAAGTGAAATTGTCCAAGCTCTGGTACACTGTTTTATGAGGGTTATTGTAAAGTCTTAATAACAACAACAACAAAAAACTCTTTAACAGAAGCCTTTTGCTTCTATCAAGGTGCCATTTCTTCTACTCTGAGTTTCATGAATATATATTCTATCAAGGTATATATTTTAGGTTTAAGAAATCTTTTGTTTAGGTTTAAAAAATCTTTTGTTTGAACCCTTCTCATATTTCCATCACTACTGTGGCTTTACATATTTCTTTTGTTATTTTGGTAGGATTTAGGAAAGGAGGGAAATTAATATGTTGTCAACCATCTTGAAAAGGAAATCATACCTAAATTTTTAACTTGAATACTTGATTATTTTTCTATCAAAATCAAAAAATTGTTTATTGTCAATCCCTTCTCTCTTGCTCTCCCTTGCAGGAAAAAAAATTTATTCTTCCGTATCCATTACATTTTAGTGAAGTAAACTGGAATTTCAATTCTAGACTGTTCTTTTTGCATTATATATCTTTTAATTACTGTTTAGAAAATTCATTCAAATTTACCAACCACATATGCAGTGATTACTTAGGCTTAACGCCAAGTAAGCAATATTGGAAATGTCTTACTATTCATTGTATGCCACACCCTTCTTTTCTAGCAACTTTATTTGGCCACATTTTAATTGAAATTCTTTGAGTAATATTTTCAGAAAGGGTTTATGGTGTGCTGTACTTTCTGTGTCCTTGTATTCATGGAAATGTATTTCTTTTTCCATTATAAATTTCTTGATAGCTTATCTTGGTTCAGAATTCTGTAAACATTGCTCTTTTGACTTCTAGCATTTAATATAGCAGATTAGACATCCAAAGACTGTTTGAAGGTTTTTAATTGGTTGGTAACCTTATATTTCTATCTGGAAATTTGTTGGCAATTCATATATTTGACTGGAATAAGTGTCTAGGTGTCTAACATTTGATTATTCTTGTCCTGACATTATAGACCCTTTAGATGTGGAAATTGTGGATTTCTTAGGGAAACTTTCCTATTATTTGCTTTGATTATTACTTTTTCTCATTTTGAGATATTGTTTTTCTTTTCCAGCAAAGGAAATTTTATTGAGATATAATTGACATATAACAATGTATAGGTTTAAGGTATACAACATAATGATATATGTATATATTGCAAAATGATTACCACAAAAAGTTTAGTTAACATCCAAGATATTGTTTTTCAAGGTACTGATTTATTATGTAGGTGGGTTTATAATATAGTTATAAAATGTAGCAACTACTGTATTGCTGTATGGGAGGAGGCAAAGTAACTAACAAAGGATATCAGTGATTATATAGGTCCTGAGAAAAGAATCGACAGGCAAAAATAAATACATCAATAAATACAGTAAATTAAAGCACTCATTTGAGTAGTATTAGAAGTGTGCATGAGAATTTTTAGACCTTAATTTGGAACTTGTTCCTCCATTTCAGGACCGAAAATTAACCAAAGCTGAGCAGCAAAGGTTCAAGGAAGAAGCAGAGATGTTAAAGGGTCTCCAACATCCCAATATAGTTCGATTTTATGATTCCTGGGAGTCTATATTAAAAGGAAAGAAATGTATTGTTTTAGTCACTGAACTTATGACATCAGGAACTTTAAAGACGTAAGTTGACCCTGATAGTGCTTATGTAGTTTTATTTGGAAATAGTTTTCAGGAGTCATAAAACTTGCTTGTAAAATACTACTACTTTATTAAAGAATTTGTAGACCTCTGAATCTAGTGACTATGTTTCAGGGCAGGTTAAAAAAATTAGGATGTTAATGAAATTTGTTAGAAAATACAATATAGAGAACTTAGTATTTGTGGGATATCATAGAATTTTAGAATTAGAAATCATTATAGGATAATATACTATCATTTTGTAAAAGATACTGAAAAGTTGGGTATGTGGCCAGGTTCACATATCTAGTGAGCAATATAATGTAATTGTAGTCCATTGTTTTTTTTCTGACTATTGTTTTTCATTTGATATGGTATCACTTATTTATAACTATGAAATATGGGGTATACTTTTTCTGTTTCCTAGTATTTTTGCACTAAATTTTTTTATAGTTAAACCCTTGGGTGACTCTAAGTAGTTATTAGGAAGTAAAGAAGGACTTTCTTTTTAAAATTGTGCTGCCATTCCACAAAAGGCCAGTCTGATTGGAGTGATTTTTGTTTTGAATTAAAAATGCTGAACTTGGTAGAATGTCTTCTCTAAGAATGAGGCCTTAGATTTAAATTTTTCTTGTTGTAACAGACACTAGAAAAACAACTCAGTGATGGCAATTGTAGTACAGTATATGCAATATGTGCTAGCTTAAATGATTTACTGCTCATACAATAAGCTAAGTATGTTTGTTTACATGTGGTCTTTTGTTTCTTTGTGTAGGTACCTAAAACGGTTTAAAGTCATGAAACCAAAGGTCTTAAGGAGCTGGTGCAGGCAGATTTTAAAGGGGTTGCAGTTCTTGCATACTAGGACTCCTCCTATTATTCACCGGGATCTGAAATGTGATAATATTTTCATCACGGGACCCACTGGATCTGTGAAGATTGGTGATCTAGGACTAGCCACTTTAATGCGCACATCATTTGCTAAAAGTGTCATTGGTGATTAACATTTTATATTTTTTTGGTTGGATAAAGAGAGATTTGTTAACAGTATATGTCTAGAACAGGGAACAGCAAACTATAGCCCATGGGCCAAATTTGGCCCTGTTGCCTATTTTTATAAATAAAGCTTTATTGGAACACAGCTATACCTACTTGTTTATATATTGTCTATGGCTGCTTTTGTACTACAGTGGCAGATTTGAGTAGATTTAAGAGAGACCATATAGACTGCAAAGCCTGAAATATTTACCATCTGGCCCTTTACAGAAAAATTGGTGACCCCTGGCCAAGAATGTGAATTTGCTTTGAAATATCTATTATATATTGACTTATTTCAGAGACATCCTAGTGTATTTCTTTTGTGGGATATATTTAAGATTATTGAAAGGTTCTGAGTATTTAAGAAAGAGAATTTACTAATTTAATTCAGATAAATTTTGAATAACTAAAAAGGCTGGAAATAAAAACAGCTTTTAGTGATTATTACCTAATCTTGACTATTACAGATTGTACTTTATTGGTACAGAAAGTTAAGGAAATTCTTTAAGTGCTTTATGTAGATAGAGCAAGTATTCAACAAATTGTTTATTTATACATTTGCTTTTGGGGAGCAGAAATTAACTCAGATAATCCTTATAGCAAAAGGAAAGTGATCTTGGTGGATACATTTTTCTTTTTAACAAAAATGTGGTCGTGGTGTTATTTTGTAGGGACTCCTGAGTTTATGGCCCCAGAGATGTATGAAGAGCACTATGATGAGTCTGTAGATGTCTATGCTTTTGGAATGTGTATGCTGGAAATGGCTACTTCGGAGTACCCTTATTCTGAGTGCCAGAATGCAGCTCAAATATACCGTAAAGTAACTAGTGTAGGTATAACTTTATTCTTTTTACTTCACAAATTGCCATATTTCATGTTGAAGTTCATTAAAATCAAGTTAGTAAAACCTAATTTTTTTAGTTCTGTATAACAGTGCTAAATTTAACATAATTGTAATGAAACAAGCTTTAGATTTATGCTATATACCTATACTCTGTTGGGGTCATATAGAATGCTCTATATTAGTACCTTTGGGAAAACATAGATATATCCTCTATATTCATTTGTTTGTAAGGAATTTTTAGATATTTATTAGATGGATCTTATTTTCCAAAGATGGATAATAAAGATTGACTAACTTTAGTTTTGAAGATTTCTTTTAGTTCTAAAATCCTGATTATGAAAGGGCATTCAAAATGTAGTTCAGCAGATATAGTATTTGAATCCCTGCTATGAGTAAATCTTTTGCATTATAAATTGCAAAAAATGCAAAAATGAATAAGTGTTTGCTCCCCACTAAGAGCTTACAGTTTTAGTAGGACAATAATATAAGTTCACAGAAGAACTATAAAAATAAAAGGATAGGGGTATAGTAAGGAATGTAAGGGAGGTAGAAGCAAAGTGTTAGGACTCTTCAGAGGAGATCTACTTCATTCATATTCAGTTGAGTGGCTCGAGGTAGGCCACTCAAGATTATTAGAGTGTTTCAGATAACTAATGCTAATAGGTAGTTTTTAAATGTATACTGTATGCCACCTACTTTCATCTTTATATCCCTACAAGATGGTACTATCCTTGTACAAATGATGAGAGTGAGAATCAGAGGTGATTAACCCAAGTTAACTCCAAATGTGTGTCTCACTCCAGAGGTTTGTGTAGGGAGACAATAAGAAATAAGGCCACTGTCTAGAATGTGGACATTCTATAGGACACATGACTTAGTTTCTCCAACAAATTAATTTGATTGTTCATTGCTTCTAACCATTCTAGAAGACTTTGAAATAATATTGATTTGGAATGTTTGTGATAGAGAAGCCCTTAGGAATTTACAAAAGTTTTTTTTTTTTAATTAAGTTTATTGGGGTAACATTGGTTAATACAATTATATAATTTTCAGGTGTACATTATAATTTGACATCTGTATATTCTATTGTGTGTTTACCATCCAAAAGTCCAGTTTCCTTCAGCTACCGTATATTTGACAAAAGTAGTTTTTAATAACATTGATTTTTTTTCTGATTTCAAAAAATATTTTGTATATTTTGCTAATTGGGATATACTGTTGTACATTTTTAGATCCTACTTTTTTCTTAATGTTGCAGTATGAGAACTCTACATGTTATTAATTTAAGAACATTTTAAATTTCTACATAACATTAGCATACACATATTACATAATTTACGTAATTTGCTTTTGTTGTCAATTTAGTATTTGTCTCTTGATCACTAAAAATTTATCACTTTTATTTGTAGAGCTATGACAAAATCCTTGTCAAAAAAGTTGTTAAACTTATACTGTATGTATATATTTATCTCATTTAAAATGAATATGGTTCAGTGGTAAAAATCATTATTTTAATAAATGGGCTTTCAATTGTGTAATTTGTGATTAGAAACTAATTTTCTTCACCCAGGGCATAAAACCAGCCAGTTTCAATAAAGTCACTGATCCTGAAGTAAAAGAAATCATTGAAGGATGTATTTGTCAGAACAAATCTGAAAGGTGGGTACAAATGTAGTGAAATGACATAACAGATGGATACATTTTTCTCTTACCTTGCACTAGGTCATTTTCTGACCTTTGGAATCATGCTTGGTATGACATTTGAGTGGAAGCCATATTGTCTAGAATGAAGTATATCAGTGCATCTTGTTTGCCATTTTAGACTTTGATATCATGTGCCGAAGTTTCCTTGAACATTTAGGTTGTGTTTATGTGAATTGTGACAAGCTTTCATCACCTTGAGGCATCAGTTTAACAGTCAGGGGGTCCCTTCCCCACCAGGCTAACTTGCTTCTAATAGTTGATAGTAGAGAGCTTCTGTAGTGTCACCTTCAGGTAAGTACTTAAATGTTTTTTTTTATGATAGTTTAAAAAAAACTTAACCATCAACCCACCAGATGTTTCTTATTTGACCATATGTTCTTGTATTATAATGTTAAAGCTGATAGGGCTATTTTTGTTCAGGGAATAGTATTCTCAATTTATTTGTATCACAATTTCTCTGTTGTTTTTTTTTTTATGGACAACTCTCTTTAGTTTTAGCTTATATTTCTCTTTCATTTGAGCTTTGGACAGTTGCTGACTTAAATTGAAAGGTTAGTCTTTTGATTTTTACCTCTTTATTAATTCTGATTAATAAAGGTGACAGGTTCTTTATAGAAAATTATTTCTACTATCTCCTATTTTTATTAATTTTCTAAGTTTTGTGTTGCATATCTGATAATACATGAAGCCACTAAGGGAAAGCCTGTTTAATTGTAGCTTTATTACAGAACATTCTTAGTGTTTCTGCCAATAGATATCTAGGTATATCTAAGTATATATTTGTTTTAATTATGGTAAAATATTTATAATATAAGATTTACCATTTTAGTCATTTTTATGTGTGCAATTCAGTGGCATTAAGTACATTCATGTTGTAGAACCATCGCTATCTATTTATAGAACTTTTTCATCATCCCAAACAGAAACTCTGTACCCATTAAATAATAACTCCCCATTCCCTCTTTCCATCAACCCCCCTGTATCTATGAATTTGCTTATTCTATGTACTCATATAAGTGGAATCATACAATATTTCTCCTTTCGTGTCTGGCTTAAACACTTAGCATAGTGTTTTCAAGGTTGATCCATGTTGTAGCATGTATTTCTGCCTTTTGTCTATTGTGAATAATGCTGCATAAACATGGGTTTACTAATATCTGCTTGAATCCCTGATTTCCATTCTTTTTGGTATATACCTAGGAGTAGAATTACTTAATCATATGGTAATAATATGTTTAATTTTTTGAAGAACCATCAAACTTTTTCCACAGTGGCTGCACCATTTTGCATTCCCTCCAGTATTATAGGAATATTGCAATTTCTCAATGTCCTCACCAACACTTGTTATTTTCTTTTTCTTGATAATAGTCATCCTAATGAGTATGAAGTGGTATCTCATTATAGTTTTGATTTGCATTTCTCTAATGACTAATGATGTTGAATATATTTTCTTATGCTTATTGTCCATTTTCATATCTTTGGAGAAATGTCTATTCAAGTTCTTTGCCCTTTATTAAATTGAGTTGTTTATTTTGGTTGTTTTTGAGTTGCAATTTAGGCATGCTTTTGTTAAGCAGGACTAAAAATACTATTTCGAAGCAGCCATTTTAGTTTGGATTCTGATTGTTGATTGTACAGTATTTTAATTATGATTTATTACCAAAAAACACTGGAATATTCAAAAAGATTCATGGCATATTAGTTTATGGGAAGAAGCCCAGGCTTTAATGTGAGACTAAGATCCAAATCTAGACTCACTTAGCCATTGTGATTTTGATCATGTACTTAACTATTTCTCAAAACAGGTATTATTTTGATGATTAAAAAGATAGTGAATGCATATAAAATACTTTGCAATTATAAATATTTAATGATGGTATCTTCTGTTGCTATTGCTATAATTATTCCTTAGTAAAATACTTAGGCAAAATTTTCATTGAGAGGCAGAGGGTTTAATGTAGTTGTGCCTTCTTAAATACATCTCACCTTAACCTTAAAACTAATTAGTCTGAGCAAGATTATTCTTTTTATAACACTGTCTTAGTTAAGTATTTGTCTCTTGATCACTAAAAATGTAGAAGGTTGAAAATCCTTAACTTACAGGATACAATATTGTCAATATGGTTTATCTGTTTTAAATAGCACAGAAGGGGCTTTCTACATAGACATTATGGAATATATCAATTTTAGCTCTCCCTGGCCTGTAACACAGATAGATTAGATATTATATATCTGTTTTATAAGTTTATCAAAGGAAGGGAAATTAACTGTCCCAACTTGTAAAAGGATCTTTTGAACCCTATGCTTTTTTCTCTTCAGAAATAGTTAAGCCCTCATATTAGGCTAGTCTCGTATCCATTGTATGTATATTTCGACTTAAAACACTAGACATAAATACTTTAAGAAAACCATGGGACTTTGCTGAACTGAATTATAAATTAGCTTCACCCATGGCATTCTCTAAAGAGTGAAGTCCACCGATGAGATTATTGTGAATGGAGTCTCCAAGTTCTGTTTATAACATTTGTAAAAGAGTTTGAATTTCTAATTTACTTTAGAGTTTATATATCTGGAAGAGTTTTTCATTTCCTTTGCCAAGAATCTGTTGTTTGAGTCTTAGTAACTTAAGCCAGTGGTTTAGGGAAACTACTCAATTCTCAAAACATGTACTGCAATACTTCTCCAACTCTCTTTAGGCATACCTTTTAGGTATGTTAAACTTCAGTATCAAGCTGTTACTAGTAATAGTCTTTAACTAAGGCCACTACAAACACGTGTTTGTTGGAATATTTTTTGCATACTTGGTAATAATAAGTTGGATATAAGATGTGGTTTTTATGACAAAGCAGATTAATGGTTTAATTAATAGAAAATTTAAAATAAGATTGTTACTTTGGTACAATAATTTTTACTAATTAGGGGTCCTTTATCTTGCTTATGACTGGAAGAATGGATAATAAGATATGTATTTTGTTTATTAGGTTGTCTATCAGGAACCTACTAAACCACGCATTTTTTGCTGAGGATACAGGACTGAGGGTGGAGTTAGCAGAAGAAGATGATTGCTCAAATTCATCCCTGGCATTAAGACTCTGGGTTGAAGACCCTAAAAAATTGAAAGGCAAGCACAAAGACAATGAAGCTATTGAATTCAGTTTTAATTTAGAAACAGATACACCTGAAGAAGTAGCTTATGAAATGGTAAGTGAATCCTATAGCTATTTCCCCTGCCCCTCATAGTATTGATTCTCTTTCTCATTGTTTTCTTCTCATTTTCTCCTTTTATTTATTTAAATCGATACTTTACCATGAGAGGTGTCTCTACAGCAGAGCATATTAAATTTGTATGTATAGTATAAAGACTGATAAAATAGCTTTGTTAAGAAATAGAATGCTACTGGTACTTTAGAAGCCACCTGTGTGCCTCTCCCAAGTTGTATTCTCCACCCTTATTACCATAGGCAATATCTATTCTGACTTTTCGTGTTACTCATTTCTTTACTTTCCATTATAGTTTGCCTAAGTAATATATTGTTTTGTTTTGGAAACCTGAGTGGCAAGTACACACCCTGCTGGTTACTTGAAGTTACTCTTAGGTGAATATGCCCAGGAGATGATCGGAACAGTCTTTCAGTCACAGTCTGGCTTCAGCTTCCCTAAAAGTTTACAAGAGCTGCTTCTGGGGAAGTCAGTGGGTGAGGTCACGCATGAGTCCAGGGAAATAAACACAGGGCTCACCACAGTCAGGGCACTGATGGGGCTGTTGTGTGGACCAGAAATGAGTTGTCTGATAACAAAATGGTTTGACGGGGAGTAGGCCCCTCTGACTTCTCTACTTCTAATCTCCCCATGGCCCTCAGCCCCCGCAAGAGTAGATGACAGCAGATAACCCTTCTGGGGAGGAATGCATGTTCACACTCAATCCAGGCTGCTGCAGTGCTTGGAGGGAGGGCGTGCAGGTGCTTTGCAGCACATGGTCAAGGTTAGTCACTAACTGCAGATACTCTGAGGCAGGCTCACTTGGGCATTCTGTCCTCAGGTTAAAAAGAAGGATGGGACAATAACAGTAAGGATCTTGGAGATAAAAGCCTTTAACATGTCTGCCTTTCTAGTCACATCATTCTAATCCGGAATTGGACATCTGGTGCATAACTATCATCCTGGTATTTTCCTTTACTGTCTTCATAGACTTCTCTGCCTCTCTCCTGTATTGGACTTCATGTTTTCTAAATCTCATGTCTTTCTCTTTTTTGGCTTACCTTTTTGTTTTAGTGGCATACTTCCTCTTCTAGCTTCCTAAAAAGGGTACATGGGAGGTAAATTCTTTGAGACTTGCATATATGAAACTTACTTTATACTGTCTTCACATTTAATTGATTATTTGGCTGACTAAGCCATTTTAGTTTGGCAGTTTAAAAAAATTAGAGTCATTGCTCCATGCTTTTCTAGCTTTCAGTATTGATATAGAGAAGAGCAGAGTTGTTTTGTTTTCTCTGTCTTTTGCACGTGATCCATTTTTTTCTTCTCTGAAAGTTTGTAATATCTTATCAGTATTCTAAAATTTCATAGTGATATGTCTTGATTTGGGTCTATTTTCACTTACTGTGTTGGATACTCAGTGGACCCTTCCAATTTGTTAACTCATACCCTTTAGTTTCTAGGAGATTTTTTGACATATTTTATTGATGATTTCTTCCTCTTTGTTTTCTCTTTCTGGAACTGCTATTATTTGGATGTTGGACCTCTTGGACAGTCTCTACAGCAGTCTGATCTTTTCTATTTTCCATCTTTTTGTCTTTTTAGTTTCCTTTCCGGCAGATATTATCAACTTTATCTTCTAACCCTTCCATTGACTTCTTTCATTTCTGCTATCATGTTTTTAATTTCAAGAGTTCCTTTAAATTTTTTGGTGTGTTCCTTTTTTAGAGTAAACATCTTGTTATTTATTTTGTGGATGCAGTAACATTAGTAAAGAGAGTGTTTTTGACATTTTTTACTCCCTGCATAGTCCCTTTTCTCCTAGTTGCTGTTTATTCTTTGTTGGTTTTGCTCCATCTTTTTGTTGGAGGCTTTTCTCATATTTCTGGTAATTCTTGACTGACTATCCATGATTAATAGTGGGAGAATGTATTAGTTTTCTATTGCTGTGTGACAAATACCATAGACTTAGTGGTTTAAAACAATACCCATTTATTATCTCTGTTCTGTTGGTCATAAGTACTGGTGGGCTTCACTGGATTTTCTGCTTACGGTCTCCAGGCTGAAATCAAGATGTTGGTAGGGTAGCAATACTTATACCAGACAAAATAGACTTTACAACAAAGGCTATAATAAGAGACAAAGGAGGACCCAGTTATTCCACTTCTGGATATTTATCTGAAGAAACCTAAAACACTGCTTTGAAGGGACGTGAATCCAAATGTTCATTGCAGCATTATTTACAGTAGACAAGATATAGAGGCATCCTGGGTGTCCATGAATGGACGAATGGATAAAGAAGAGGTGGTACATATATACAATGGAATATTACTCAGCAAAAAAAAAAAAAAAAAAGAAATTTTGCCATCTGCAACCACATGGATGCACCTAGAGAGTATTGTGCTGAGTAGAGTAAGTCAGACAAAGACAAATGTCATATGTGGAATCTAGAGAACAGGATAAACAATAAAAACAAGCTCATACAGAGAGCATTTTGATGGCTGTCAGGAGATGGGTGACAGGTGAAGAGGGGAGGGGATCAAGAGGTATAAATTGGTAGTTACAAAATGGTCATGGGGATATAGAGTATAGCATGGGGAATATAGTCAGTAGTATTGTAATAATTATGTATGGTGTCGGATGGGTACTGGATTTATCAGGGCGATCACTTCATAAGTTATATAAATGTTTAATCATTGCATTGTACGCCTGAAACTAATATAATATTGTATGTCAACTGTCATTGAATATATATATAAATTTTTAAAACGATGTTGGTGGCCTGGGCTCTTATCTGGAGGTTGAAGGGGAAAATCTTCTTTCAGGCCCATCCAGGTTGTTAGCAGAATAGAAGGTAATTCCATGCAATTGTAAGACTAAGGTCCCCATTTCCTTAATAGCTCTTAACTGGGGGTCACTTTCATCTCTTAGAGGCTGCTCTTCAGTCTTTTCATATGCCTCCACTCCATCTTCAAAGTCAGCAATGGCATGTTGAATCACTAGCTGATAAAAGGCTCACCCAGATAATCTCCCTGCCTTAAGGTCAACTGTGCATATCACAGTGACATTTCATCATATTCACAGGTTTGAGGATTAGGATGGAACATTTTTCAGGGGTCATAATTTTGCTTGCCACAAGGATTAATAAGCTGACTGGACAGTAGGATTGCTTGTGTTGGACTTGTTAACTTTGACCTCTACTGTAGGGTATCTGGGTGATGCCATTAATTAGGGAATCTCTGACATCAATATTTGTAGATCTTTCTCCTTGGATTGATCATAGAGAAATATCTTTCAGTGTCCTTCCTGGAGGGTAAGGATCTGGTTACTGGTATTCTGGTAGTCAAGCAGGGAAGGGGGCTGGAGGTTCCTGCATGTGGCATTCAGCATGCATTTGATAATTTTTTCTTGTTTTCTACCTGGTGGCCATACCCTAAACCATGCCTAATGTTCCACAGTCCAGAGGTCCTCTCTTTTACCCTCTCCAGAGAACTGAACTCTAGTCTTCTTGGGTAGGGAAGAAGCAATCACCCAAAGGTGTGGAAAGGAAGTTGGGATACAGGGACCTAAATCACTAACTGCTTCTCAAAACTCTTTTGTCTTCCTTATTTTAGTCATCTCTTTTGACTTTACCTAGTTCTGTCAATACCTGGTACTGCCAGTTCCTTATGAGTATTCTTCAGCATAAATGGGATTGATTCTCAGCTTTCCCTAATCACCTTTTTCAGGTCTGCTAGGTCCCAAATTCTCTAATTACTTATCTGTTTGTTTTCCATGTTCGAAAGAGTCCAAAATATTGTTGGTGTTGTCTTTCTCTTATTCTTCCTGTCCTTGTATGTTTATAATTTAAAAATCCATTTACTGTGGGGTTTTCTGAGCTTTGAAATGGAGTGAAATTAAATATGTGGACTCCATCTAACATTTTAATAATCTTCCAACTACCATGAAATGTTCCCGAGCCTGCAGATCCCCAATACATGCTTTAAAACAGAGGTCCTAAATCCCTGGTCCATGGACCAGTACCTGTCCATGGCCTTTTAGGAACCAGGCTACACAGCAAGAGGTGAGCGGCAGGCTGGAAGCCTCAGCTCCACCTCAGATCATCCGGCATTAGAATCTCATAGGAGTACCAGTCTCTGGTGCTGAAAAGGTTGGGAACTGCTGCTTTAAAAAGCAGATTGCAGGACTGAGAATGATAAACCATGGCGTCTCCTTAAGTCTTCTTCTCTGCTACTCAGCTCTGTTCCTCTCAAACAACAAGCTCGCAAGCCCCTAACTTCTCTTCTCTCACGCTTCTAATGTCCAATAAGCTTTGCTATGAGCATACTTCCCTCTGCCTAAAGTATTAATCTCTAAACTTCATCTATACTTTCCTTAATAGCCTGTAAGTCCTTTTTTTAAAAATCCAGGTCAGAGTTTAACTTCCTCTGTGACACTTTCTCTACTTCCTTCAGAGAGGCATGTGCTCTTTTGGGGCTTTTGCAGTAGCTCATTTCTACCTATTATTTCATTTTAAGTTAAATTCGTATCCGTTCCTCACCACCAGATTGTGTGCTCATATGGGACAAAGGACCAACTTAGTTACCTTATGTCTCTGGAGCTCATTACTGGGCACATTGTAGGCAGACACGTAATGTTGCTGAATGAGGAAACCTTTTTAATCTTTCAGAAAACTTAATGGCAGTCATAAATGACCTTTAATAAGACTACATGTACTGAAACATCAAGTCATTTGTTTTGTTTAAAGCCAGAATTATTTCAACAATGCTTGATAATAGTATTGTTTTTCTCATGCTAATTGAAGGCTCTGACATTTATGTGTCTGATAAGAAAGAACATAGAGACTGTTATTTAATAACATTTGGAATTTGTAGGCACAAAATAACTCCACTAATTTTTTTAAAAAAAGGTTAAAATCTTAAATGTTAAAGATGTAGTCTGCTTATTATGTTTTGTTTGTAGGTCAAATCAGGATTCTTCCATGAAAGTGATTCCAAAGCTGTTGCTAAATCCATTAGAGACCGGGTGACCCTGATAAAGAAAACAAGAGAGAAGAAGCCAGCCAGCTGTTTGGAAGAACGCAGGGATTCTCAGTGCAAGTCTGTGGTCAATGTTCTCTCTCAACATCAGAATACAACTTTGCCCCCTGCTCAGCACACTGGGGCTGAATGTGAAGAAACTGAAGTTGATCAACATGTTCGACAACAGCTTCTACAAAAAAACCCACAGCAGCACTGCTCCTCTGTTACAGGTAACACAGTTATAATTTATAAAAGCAAACGAATGTGTAATTGTATTTCATTATATTTAAATAGTACTTTTGTAATTTTCAAAGCATTCTGTTACCTATCATTTCATCAATCCTTTTACAAAATCACTAAAATAGATAAGCCAGCTAGTTTTATTTTAAAATTTAAAACTGTTTTTGTTGTGAGTTGTCTAAGGTACTAGTTGCATAGGGTTATATTTTTTTAAACCATTTTTAAAGGTCTAACATAAATCTTTAATAAAGAACATTTGAAACTAAAGATAAGATTTATTCTTCAAGAAGGAATTTTCTGGACTTTAAGACCCTTTGTATTTTAGACTCAAGTATAAAATGATCATAGTTCCTCTAATTTTTCTCTAGAAGGACACAGTATTTTCATAGTAATAACTAATTGTTCTATAAAGACAGTATTATTTTCTAGCCAGGTTCTAGGAGAATGAGAATGAGAATATGACACTTAGATTTTACTGAAATCCTAATGGCAACTCTAGATTAGTTAGGGATATACATGAAATAGCCAGCAAATGGAATTATGTGATTCTTTGTTTTTAGGTTTGCTTCACTAAGAAAATTTTAGTTATACTACGTCGTCAGCACAGAGAGTTTACATGACGGTTTTTGATTCATTCTGCAATGTAAATATTTTATTTGAAGATGTTTTAGGTTGTCAGAATAAAAAAAATTAAACACCATTTACTATGCCATTTGGACCTCGTGCTTTGAGTTTTCACTTTTTATTTGTTACTTGTTTTTTTGTCGTAGGTGATAATTCGTCCGAAGCAGGAGCTGGATCAGTTATACACTCAGATACAAGTCAGCCCAGTATAGCCTATTCCTCAGACCACGTGATGGGCTCTCAAATGGTTTCTAACATCCCACAGGCCGAAATAAATGCTCCAGGGAAAATTTATCCATCCCAACAGCTAACAGGACATTACCAGCAGGTTTCAGGGGTGAGGTGTACTGTTATATTTTTAAATATATAATCAATGTATTTACTGTAATTTGTTAATTACTGTAATGTATTAATAATTTACTGGGAGTATTTATCTTTAATCCTTTCCCCCCCTTATTTAACAGTTGCAGAAACAGACAAAGCTCACTCAGCCCCAGATTTTGCCTTTGGTTCAAGGTCAGTCCACTGTTTTGCCTATACATGTCCTTGGACCTCCAGTTGTCTCACAACCCCAGGTTTCCCCATTAACTGTCCAGAAGGTCTCACAGATAAAGGTAAGATACATTTTAGAGGTTTTATATTCAGTTAAGCATATTTAATTCTGCCTAGATTTTATAACAGGCAAAGGCCATCTTTTATAAATTCGTCATAGTTGTAGAAAAGTCACTGAAAACTTAAAGTTGTTTATGCTTTCCTTGACCTAAGACATTCTTCTTGAGGATGTGCCTAAACTAACATTGTGTAACTAGAATCTTGAGACACTTCTTGTGTAATTGGAAAAGAAACTGAGAACTCTGTATATGGATAAAAAAGATTTATGCAAGACTTGGATCTCTTTCTCTGGTAATGATGGTTTCTTCTTTGAATTGAACTTTTCTAGCCTGGTTTGAATGTGGAAGGATGTCTTTTTCAGTTAATTAGAAATAGTGTTTCATAGCCTCTTACAATTTTTAGCATTTTTATCGAAATTCTTGACTTTTTAAAATTAAAATTATTGTGGTGACATTGGTTAATAAAATCAAATAGTTTTCAAGGGTACAAGTCAACAATACGTCATATGTATATTGTATTGTGTTTACCACCCAAAGTTAAATTTCCTTCCACCACCAAATATTTGACCCTCTTTACCCCTATCGACTTTCCCCCTCTCCACCCTTCCCTCTGGTAACCACTAACCCACTGTCCTTGTCCATGAGTCTCTGTTTGTCATGTTTGTTTGTTGCTTTTAGTTTTATATCACACATATGAATGAAATCATGTTTCTCAACTTTTTCTGTCTGACTTATTTTGCTTATTAGCATAATAATCTCAAAAATCCATCCATGTTGTTGCAAATGGAAATATTTCATCTTTTCTTATGGCTGAGTACTGTTCCATCATATATATGTACCACATCTTCTTTATCCAATCATCTATTGGTGGACACATCGGTTGTTTTCATGTCTTGGCTACTTTGAACAATACTACTATGAACTTCGGGGTGCATATATCTTTGCAGATAAATGTTTTCAAGTTTTTTGGGGTAAATACTTAGAAGAGGGATTTCTGGAACTTTTTTGGTTCATGTTTATATCTGTAGGAAAAATAAGTGTTTTTGTCTTTTAGACTCTCAGAGTCAGTGTTACTCATCTTTGACAATGAGTAAACAGTCTTTGTGAGTTCATATATCAAGACTATATCCTGGTTCTCTAGGTTATGAACTGTAGACATGTGGTTGGGCTTTTCTTTGCCATCATTCAATTTTCTTTCTTCATCCCCACCACCCCCTGCATATGCCTTCACGCTTCGGGAATGAGATAGTCCGAGCATCAAGCATTCTCTGTTTATGATTTAGTTAGCAGCTGGTGCATTTGTTTCTTGTAAGAGATTGGTATATAATCTGTCACAGTTCATTAACAAACTTTTGATTGAGACTAACATCTCTGGGGATATAAAACAAAATAAAATATCATCCTTGCCCTCAAGGAGCTCACAGTCTTATAGGAGAAAGCATATATGTACTTGACAAATGCCTGATGCATCTAAAATCTGCCGGAGGTAGATTTAATTGATATAGTTAACAGTGCCTGGTATTTGGCTAGTGTTTGTAGGTAATATGCTACATATATGTTGTTTGATTTGTCTCAAAGACTATAATGCAAAGTGTGTAAAGTGGATGCTTAAATTAACTTAGGATTAACCACATAGGTATACAGGTATGTGAATTTTTTATTTTTTATTTTCATTTTTTGATGGGTTTTTGATTGGTATTACATTGAATCTCTAGATCAAATTGGAAAGAACCTTGATAATATTGATTTTTACTATCCATGAACATGGAACATCTCTCCATTTATTTAGTTCTTTGATTTTTTAAATAATCTTTTATTTTTCAATTGCTCTTGACATACAATATGATATTAGTTTCAGGTGTACAACATAGTGACTAGACATTTATATAATGTATGATCACCCTGATAAATCTAGTATCCATCTGAAATCATACAGAATTATTACAGTATTACTGACTATATTCCTTATGCTATCTTTTACATCTCCATGACTAGTTTGTAACCACAAGTTTGTATTTCTTAACCCCTTCCCCCTTTTTACTAACCCTCCCCCAACCTCCCTGGGACATTCTTTATCTGTCCTTAAATTCTAAATGATAGCTTTATTGGGTAGAGTAATCTTGGTTGTAGGACCTTTTAATCACATTGAATATTTCTTGACAATCCCTTCTGGCCTGCAAAGTTTGTGTTGAAAGATCAGCTGACAATCTTATGAGAGCTTCCTTGCAGGTGACTAACTGCTTTTCTTTTGCTGCTTTTAAGATTCTCTCTTTTGTCTTTAACCTTTGGCATTTTAATTATGATGTTTCTTGGTGTGGGCTTCTTTGGGTTCCTCTTGTTTGGGATTCTCTGCGCTTCCTGGGCTTGTATGTCTATTTCCTTCACCAGGTTAGGGAAGTTTTCCATCATTATTTCTTCAAAGAGGTTTTCAATTCCTTGCTCGCTCTCTCTTCTGCTTGTACTCCTATGGTGCGATCATTGGAATGCTTGACCTTGTGCCAGAGGCCTCTTAAACTATCCTTAGTTTTTGGATTCTTTTTTCTTGTTGCTGTTTTGTTTGGTTGTTTTCTGCTACTTTCTCTTCCAAATCATGATTTGATCCTCTGCTTCATCTAACCTACTGTTGATTCCCTCTAATGTATTATTTATTTCAGTTATTGTATTCTTCATTTCTGACAGGTTCTTTTTTATATTTTCTATCTCCATTTTTATGTTTCCTGTCTCTTTGTTGAAGTTCTCACTGAGATCCTTGAGCATTTTTATAACCAATGTTTTGAACTCGACATCTGGTAGATGGCTTTGTTTAGTTTTTTTTCTGGAGCTTTGTTCTGTTCTTTCATTTGGCACATGTTTCTTTGTCTCCCCAATTTGGCTTTCTCCCTGTTTTTGTTTCTATGTATTAGATAGAGCTGCTAAGTCTCCTGGTCTTGGTAGAGTAGACTTATATAGTAGATTTCTGTGGGGTCTAGTGGCACAGTCTCCTTGGTCACCTGAGTCAGGTGCTCCAGGTGTGTCTCCTGTATGGGTTGTGTGTGACCTCCTGTTGTATTTGAGCCTTGGTTGCTGTTTGCATATTATTGGGAGGGATTGACTCTTGGCATGATTGGTCGTGCGGACTGACTGTGAGTACAGTGGAAGAGCTGTTGTATAGGGGCTGACCCTATAAAGCAGGATTCACTTTAGCAGGACTGTGGTGCCTGCCTAGACTGCCCTTTATGTGTGTTGTTTGTGGAGGTTGTTGGGTGGTGTTCTGGTATGGTCTGAAGCTGGCCACTGGGTGTGGTGGTTCTTGGGCTTCTTGGGAGTGACTCTGTTGCAGGTCAAGGTCATCCACTGCCTGTACCCTGCCAGGGCCACTTGGTATGAACTACAAAGTGATCTGCAGATGCTTCGCAATTGTACTGGGCTTGGAGGTGCCTTGGAGAGGTTAAGCTGCAAACCGAGGCTGGCTGCTGCTAGTGCTGAGCTTGGGGCTGCTTAGCAAGAGGTACAAGGCACACCGAGGCCAGATGCTGCTTGCCTGGGGTGTGTGAACCTTTGAGAGATTTTAGGAAAGTTCCCAGCATGAGTCAAGACAGGCCATTTGTATGGAAAAGCCACTGGAAGTACCAGGTATGTGTATTATAAAATGTCTTTTTAAAATTTAAAAATATGTTTTAAAAATTATTATAAAGTGTTATTTACCTATTTAAAAATAAATCTCATAAAGTTATAAAGTAGACAGTGAAAAATCACCTGTTATCTCTCCAGCTAGAAATAACTTATTTACGTTTTGGGGGTCGAGCCTCTAGATTTGTCTTTCTCTGTATACATATAGAATTTTGTATACCACAGTCATCACATACATACTATTTTATAGCTTGCTTTTTTCAGCTAATATATAGGAACCACATAAGGAAGAATTTTGACATTTGGGGTCTTTTTATGAATGTAATGTTTCAAGTTCTAAGAATTATTGTAGCCAACCTGTATTTATTCAGTCAACTTTCACCTCTCCTCTTGAGAGAGCTTCTATGTTCATTTTAGCTACTATATTGAAATCCTTTTGAGCCTCTTTTTAGAATTTCTACTGTGTGGAGTATAAAGGTGTAAGATTTAGTGATTCTGCATCTCCTCCAGGGTTTGAATGAGGGATGTGGCAATTGCAATAATAAATGAGAAGCCATGAGTAGTATGTTGCTGGGACTGGTCTCAGCCTCTTATTCAATTAGCATTTACTCATGGTATTAGGATTTTTATAGGATTAATGCTATACTATACTAAGCATCTTTTCGATTACTCGCTGAAAATTTTAGAACAAAGCGTTATTTTATCTCTCATTCTGTATGGGGCAATCCCATTAAAATAGGCATGGTGTATGCATTTATAATTTGAATTTTCCTTGCACCAGAATCAGGAACTGCAGCTGACCTTTGGAACAGATGGACAAACTTCAGCTCAACTTATGACTTTAGACTTGTCAGTCTTTTCTGTAGTTTCTTCTCAGATATTGCTTGTTTCACAAATGACTTCCAGCATCCAACAGTTGGTCTTTAACTTGAGCCTGGCCCTAGAAATGGAAATCAGGCATTAACCAAATCACCAGATGCCAATCAGACTTCTAGTTTCTTACTGGTTAAGCACCCTCAAGCTTTGTCAAATCATTCCTCTGCTCAATATGTGAGCAATGCACAGAATACTGTTGGTACAGTACAGTTTCCTTCTAGTTCCATTGAGGGCCATTCAGGGGCCCATCAGCCTTCACAAAAGATACACTCAGCATCCCAGCTATACCTAGTGGTGCATCAAGAGTCTATAACTCCAGGTTCTTCAGTGCCACAAAGCCAGACTATACACTTGAAGAAACTTTGTTTCCATGCCTTTTTTCAGCAGCAGCCATTAAATTTACAACCTCAGATTATGGCATCACCACAGAAAAATGTTTAGCAGGATTGTGTTCTGCAAGAGTCTGAAGCTCATGCCAGATGGCAGCAGCCAAAGAGTGATATTGAAAGTTTGATTCAGCCCCTGGATCAGCCATCTTATTCTGTTCAACACACTTATCTAGGACTACCTGCAGAATTAAACCATCTTCCCCATTAACAGCTCCTGAGCAGCTGCCCTTTGTGATACATCCCCAGGAACAAGGTTCTTACCCATCACAGCCAACTTGCCCAATCTAGGCTCTAGCACAGCCTGTGTATTCACTGTCAGCCCTCAAGCATCCTCTTTACACTGTACATCCACTGGGATCACAGCCAGTTTATTCTATGCAGACTTCTTAACCAGTCCCACCCATGGTGCAGCCCTCTTATTTGGCCCCAGCCCATGGGCAGCCTGCTTACCCAGTGCAACCTCCTATTCAGTCACCTATTCCAGACCAGCCATCTCATGTGATCCAAGCAGCTTATCCCGTGGTGTCCATGGAACAGCCTGCTTACCAGGCACTACCTCTTGAGCGTGTCCCTTATTCAGGCAAACTGCTTACACCATCCAGACAACTAAATATGCAACCTTCATAACCCAGCAAGTATACACAGTAAACTCTCCTAATAGCGAGAAAGTACATACTACAAACTCTACAGATCAGAAGTTATACTCAATACCACCTTATGTAATACAGACATCTGAACAACAAGCCTATTTAACACCACACAAAGGTAGTAAGTTTTTAATATAGGAGCAAAAGACATATTTAACATCAACATTAGCTACACAGACATGTTCTACTGAGACTTTATTTGATGTACAGCATTCAGAAGCTTCATCCCAAGCAGATGTCAGTTTTGGACACTAGCAGCCAAAAGCCCAGAGGGCCATGGAAAGACAGCTTCAACGCCCTGTGCAGATGTCCTTCATTCAACAGGCCTGCTTACAGACCCAGATCCAGCCCCTACAGTTCTCTGCAAAGCTATCCAAATCACATATAACACCAGGCAAGGTTTCACACCAAGCCAGGTTTCTCACCTAGCTTTCATTGAGTATCAGCAGATGACTCATTTATCTCATAGATAAACATAGAATAGCCATCAGTTGTCTATTCAAGAAGGCCACATAAATCAACTGTAGTCTATGTATAGCCAACATTTTGCCTTCCAGCAGCATGCACCTCATTCACAGGCACCTAAACAAATTCAGCCATTACCAGGTATTCCAAAGGCCATTACAAATATGGTCCAGATTATACTTCCTTTGCAAACACAGTTGCAACCAGCGGCAGTGAAATCCCAATATGTAATACAGTCTTTAGAGCAGCCTCAAGTGCTTCAGGAATTAGACAGCTGTCAGATTTTTCTGCAGAAAAGCCTAGCACAGCATCAGCCAGCATGTATTCAGCAGTGTTCTGCTGTCCAGCCACAGTGGCAGCCATCTTCTAGCTTAGCACTTGTTTTTTGGTTATCGAAAACATGATTGCAATAGCAGACTCTCAATCAAAGCTCTGGGATAGCCCTTCCAAATCAGCCATCTTATTCTGTTCATCTGTCAACACTTCCAGTACAGGTTTCCACTGCCTTTCAGAGCATTTCTGTGTTTCAGGCACAACAGCATTTACAAAGCCAAGAAATTCCAAAGGTAAATCTTCCTGGGGAAAAATTGTAGATGATTGTGATTTTCCTGTAATGTTCAGGAGTCAGGGAGATAGTGAGCTATAGTAGAAATGACATTGAACTGGGAGTCACAGTCCCTGTTTCTGGCTCATTTCCTTACTCACTAGGTAGGCTTGATTCAAGTCTCTTTAGAGTTTTTTTATGTGTAAAGTGAAAGGATTAGACCAGATGATAAAAATATTTAAATACGTACTTGGGATATGTCAGTGAATAAAAAAGCAAAAATGCCTTCTGTCACTGAGTTTTGTTGCCTAATAGGGAGGAGATTGTCAATAACCATAATAAAGAGTATATTATATAATATGGTACAAAGAGATTAGGGGAAATATAAAGCCAAGTAAGGAAAGTGGGTTGCAATTTTCAATAAGGTGGTAATCAGGGTAGGCCTCATTGAGAAGGTGACATTTGAACAAACACTTGAAGGAAGTGTGGGAGTCTGCAGTGTACATTCCAGGTAGAGGGAATAACCAGTGCAAAGGCCCTGAGGGAGGAGTGTGTCTGGCATGTTTGAAGAATAGCAAGAGGGCCAGTGTAGTTGTTAGTCCTAAAATGTTAGGAGCCTATCTTATTGTTCTACATTTATAATAATGCATTCGCTTTTATGAGATGATAGTAATGATCACTACTGAGTAATTTCTAGGTGCCAAATACTGTTTTCTAACAGCAATTCCCAACCTTTTTGGCACCAGGACCTAGTTTTGTGGAAGACAATTTTTCCACGGACCGGGAGTGGGGGATGGTTTCAGAATGATTCAAGCATATTACATTTATTGTGCCCTTTATTTCTATTGTTATTACATTGTAATATATAATGAATAATTAATGACTTACCATAATGCAGAATCAGTGGGAGCCCTGAGCTTGTTTTCTTTAAACTAGACAGTCCCATCTGAGTATGATAGGTGACAGTGACACCCGAAGTGTATTGCTTATGTCCAGTCTGCTCTGTAATCTCGTTTGGTTGCTGTCACTGCAGAAAACTCTACTTCACAAAGATAAGATGTTGGAAATGGAAACAGACTTTTTGGTGCTTTTGTAGTAATCTCAGGATATTCTGCTTTGACTTTAATCCGGAACGTATAGAGATTTGAAGTTGCCTCAAACATACTTTTAAGGCCATCATCATTTCCAATCTCAAGCAGCTGATCCTCTTCTTCCACGGACAAAGTTGATTCACCTGATTTATTCATGAATGGGTCATGGATCTATTCTTTCTCAGTTTGGGGGCCTTTTGTGTTTGGGAAGTAATGCTCAAATTCTTTTGAAAGCTGAGATATATGATTACGTACTAGCTGGGAGAAAGAAGGCCCTGGCTCAGTCTCTTTCAGAATCCCCGCTAATGTTTCAAACATTTCAAAAATTCCAATATTCACTCATCCACCCCCATAATTCCAGTTTGGCTTTGAATGCAGCCATTTTATCTTCCAATTTGAACACAGTTTTCATTCTCCCCTGAAGTGACAGATTGAGTTGGTTAAGCAGGTTGAATATGTCACACAAGTAAGCAAGTTTTGTGACCCAATCTGTGTCACTGAGATGTGCTGCCACTGGTGACTGTTTTTCTAAAAGAAATCTCTGCAGTGGCTGTCAACTCAGAAACTTTGGACAGCAATCTACCTTTAGAAAGCTATCTCACTTCTGTGTATGAGAAGATGTGTGTGCTCTGTGTCTATCTCACAGAGCTGTGTGAACAAATGTGAGTTAAGGGCATGAACTTTAATGTGGTTGATAATTTTAATCACATCCTGCAAAATGTTAAGTTCTGGTGACTATTTTTGGCAAGCCAGCATTTCTCTATGGATGACACAGTGCGTAGACTCATATTCAGAAGTGACCTCTTTGACCCTAGTAGTGAAACCAGAAAGACTCCAGAAACCAGAAACCAGAAAGTCCTGGCAGCCGTTCTGTCCGTGCATATACCAACACAAAATGACCAATTCAGTTTTCCTAATATGTAATCATTTGAAGACTTCAATAGTTCTGCAGCTATGGTGTTGGTTAGCAACAAAAGTGCACATAACACATATCTTTATGCACATTCTCCTGAAAAACATATCGGACAAAAACAAGCATTGTTGTCTTGTCAACATCGGTAGACTCATCAACCTGTATTGCATACCACAGTGACATTAATTCTTTCTAACAATTATGCCTCAATATTCTCTGCTATTTCATCAATTCGTCTAGTTATGATGCTAGCTGAAAGGGGAAAACATGCCACCTTTTGAGCTGCAGCCTCTCCTAAAACTTCACGACTATGTCCTTAGTATCAGGCAGGATCAGCTCTTCACCAATAGTAAAGGGCTTCTTGGCTTTAGCAATGTGATTAACCACTAAGAATGATGCTCTCAGGCAGACACATTTGATGAAGTGGTGGCCTTCAATAATTGCTTCTGTTCTTCGTGTTCACTTTTTTTTTTCCCTTTGGAAAAACTTCAAAGCCTTGTCTTTTAATGCAGGGTGCTTGGTCTCCATGTGGTTAAGCAGTTTTGAAGGTTTCATGGCTTCATTGGATAGCTAGTCACCACAGATTATACAAAGCAGGCTTGGAGAATGTGAATCACCTGTTGCAATGAACCCGTAATTTAAGTAGGATTCTTGGTATTTTCTTTTAAATGCAGCTTTCTTTTTGTTGGCAGTCTTAGAGTCTTCTGCTGTCTCATCATTGGGTCTTTCCCCCTTTTCAAAGAAGCTCTCCAGTCACATTTGTTTTTTACTCATTTTGGCTAGGGTTAGCTTGTGCATTTACCAAAACTGTGATTGACACAAATACGCAGTGAAGGAAAGGCGCAGATGGAACTGGTAAAGGTGATGAAACTAGCTCTGGGGAGCTGTGTAGCCTGGTTCCTAACAAGCCACAGATGGTATTGGTCCGTAGCCTAGGGGTTGGGAACCCCTGCTCTAACAGCTTGACGTGTACTATCCTCACAGCAGCCCTATGAATAATAGCTGTCATTACCCCCATTTTACAGGTAAGGAAACTGAGGTATAGAGAGGTTAAGTAACTTTCCTGGTGTTAATACAGGAGGGTCAGGATTTGAACCTGGATTACTGGCTATAGCTACTGTGCCCTTAATCATTACACCATCCAGCTTCTTTGTAAAATAGCTATCCTCCCTGTCAGAATTGGAAAAAAGGGCATGATGACTTTAGTGAGATTTATTTAACTACGGGGATTAAATTAATTAAAGGAAGGAACTAAGAATCCAGTTTATTCTTTTTTTCTCTCCTGTTCTGCTTTAGGTATCTCTAAAGTCCCTGAATTTATTGAGTTTGGCTAATAAAATGCTTTCAGGTGCTTAGATAAAAGGTATGCTATACTGTAAGGGTTTTCTGATGATATATTACTGTTCCAAACAGTTATTATCTCAAGTATTGTGTGTTTAATAAAATTTCCTCTTTATCAAGAGCATAAATTATAATGAATACTGATGTGTGCATGCTGACTCCTAACAGAAATGATCAAGAATTAATAAAGATCTTTGCAGCTGAATTTTCTTCAGAAAAAGCATGCTATTCCGAGATTTATTTCTTTAGAATAAAGTTCTTCACAAAGTATTTTGATTTGGCATGTTCATTTCTGTGGGCATGTATTGTATACTTTCCTTACCTAATTCAAAAAATTTCCCCAAAATTGTATTAAGAAAAATTTCAAAGGTACAGAAAAGTTGAAAAAATTGTAGAAAGAATACTCATATACCTACCAATTAGATTCTATAGTTAACTTTTGCTGTTTTTGCTCTATCCATTCCTTTCTGCATTTATCAATCCACCTTGTTTTTCTGGTACATTTCAAAATTAAAATTACTTATATCAGTATACTTCATCCATAAATACTTCAGCATGCATATCATTGACTAGAACTCAGTATTCGTTTTTTTTTTTTTTCTTTAGGTTACATTTATGTGCAGTAAAATGCACAGATAATTCAGTGAGTTTTGACACTTAGACCTGTATAACCCAAACCATTATCAAAATACAGAGCAGATGTTGGCAGACCTTTTCCGTAAAGGTCTAGATAGTAACTATTTTAGACTTCGTGGGTTATAGAGTCTCTGTTGCAATGACTCAGCTCTGCTATTGCATGCATAATAACAGCTATAGACAATATGTAAAAGAACAGGCCTGGCTGTGTTCCAGCATAACTTTATTCATAAAAACAGGCTGTGTGCCAGTTTTGGCCTGCAGGCTGTAGCTTGCCCACTTGATATAGAATACTGCCATTACTGCAGAAAGTTTCTTTATGCCCCTTCCCAGTCAGTGCCTGCCACATTCCCCCAGAGTCGACCACTCTTGATTTTTTTCACCATAGGTTAGCTTTGCCTGTTTTAGACCTTCATATAAATGAAATCATACAATATGTACTCTTGTGTAAGGCTTTTCTCACTCAACATGTTTTTGAGATTGATCCATGTTGTGTTATCAGTAGTTCTTTTTTTTTTTATGGCAGAGTAACATATCATTGTATGAATTTACCATATTTGTTTATTCATTTTACTATGCATGAACACCTGAGTGGTTTCTGATTTTTGGTTATTATGAGTAAAGCTACTATGAACATTCTTGTATAAGTATTCTTGTAAACATATGTTTTCATTTCTCCTGGATAATACCTAGGAGTAGAGCTGCAGAGTCGTAAGATAGGTGTTTAATTTTTTAAGAAATTACCAGTTTTCCAAATTGGCTGCATCATTTTACACTAACACCAGCAATAAATGAGAGTTCCGTACCCTCACCAACATTAATTTTAGCTATTCTGGTAGATGTGTATTTCATTGTAGTTTTAATTTGTATTTTCTTGATGACTGATAAGGAATACCTTTTCATGTATTTATTGGCCTTTGTATATCTTCCTTTGTGAAGTATCTGTTCAAGGTATTTGCCCATTTTATTTTGCTTGTTTGCCTTGTTATTATTGACTTACATAGTTCTTAATATATTCTGGATGATACTAGCCCTTTGTAAAATACATGCTTTACAAATATATTCTCCAATCTGTAGATTGCCCATTCATTTTTGTAATGGTTTCATTTGATGAGACAAAGTAATTAACCTTGATGAAGTCTAATTCATCAAAATTTTCTATTGTGGTTATTGCTTTTTATGGCTTCAGAAACCTTTGCCTACACCCATGCTGCAAAGATACTCTCCTGTTTTATGGTTTTAGGTTTATGTCAGGTCTGTAGTCCATCTTGAATTAACTTTTATGAATGTGTGAAGAAGGGAATCAAGGTTTTGTTTTGTTTCGTTTTTTAAACCCATTTGACTTTCCATTTGTTTGAGCTCCATTTGTTTGAAAAGGTTTCCTTTTCCCATTGGATTGTTTTGGCACCTTTGTCGATAGTAAAATAACCATATAAATGTGAATCTCTTTCTGGTCTGTTGCAATGATATATTTGTCCATCCATGAGTCAGTACCACAATCTTTTGATTACTGTAGCTTTATATAGTATGTCTTGAGGTCAGGTAGTACAAATCTTTCTTCTTTGTTTTGCGTTTTCAAGATTTCTTTGGCTATTCTAGATCTTTTGCATTGTCATATAAATCTTAGAATTGGACAATTCCTATTTTAAAATGTCTGGTAGAGTTTTAATAGTGATTGTGTGAAATCCATAGATTAATTTCAGGAGAAATGATAATAAGAATATCGAATCTTCCAACCCAGGAACATGGCTTATCTCTCTATTAATTTACATCTTTAATTTTTCACCAATATTTTGTAATATGGAGGTTTTGACACCTCTTTTGATTTTGTGTAGGGACACATCTTTTGGTACCCTTATTCCTGAATATTTTGTTTTGACAATACTATAAATGGAATTGCTTTTTAAATTGCATTTTCTAATTGCTCATTGTTTGTATATAAAATAAAATTGTTTTTTGTGTATAGTTCTTGTATTCTGTAACTTAGTAAAGTTTGATTTATTAGTCTTTGTTATTTTTTGATTATTTGAGATTTTTAATGTAAATAATCATATAACCTGAAAATATGAATAAGACAGTATTATTTATTCCTTTCCAGTGTTTATGCTTTTAATTTTTATTTTTGCCTTATTGCATTGGGCACAACCTTCAGTACAGTGTTAAATAGTAAAGAAGATACTGGACATTTTGTCTTGTTTTTGATATCAAGGAGAAAATGTTCACTCAATATTAAGTTTGCTGTTAGCTGCAGGATTTTCTAGATGCCCTTTATCAGATGAGGAATTTCCCTTTATTCTTAATTTGCTAATAAGAATATTTTGAGTGGATATTGAATTTTGTCAAATGATTTATCTGCATCTATTGAAATGATGATATGATGACATATGACTAATATGGCTAGATTTACATATACTATTTATTATTTCTTTTCTTGCTTATGTTTTTTATTCCTCCTGGCCAACTGCCTTTTAGATAAAAACAAAAAATTTTTTTAGAATCCAGTTTCAATTTTTCTGTTGTCTTTTTAGCAATACACTCTTTTGTTTTAATAGTTTCTATCCAAATTTATTTATCTAAGCAAAGTTTTTTTTAAAGATGTAATTCGTGCACCATGAAATTCACCCTTTTAAAGTATACAGCTTAGTGTTTTTTTGTATATTAACAAGTTATGCAACCATCACCACTAACTCGAGAACATTTTTATCGCCCTAAAAAGAAACTCTGTATCTATCAGCAGTCATTCTTTACCCCTACCTTCTCCATTCCCTGGCTTTCACTTTTCTACTTTCTGTCTATTTATTTGCCTATTCTAGGCATTTTACATAAATGGAATCATACAATATATGGCCTTTTGTGTCTGGCTTCTTTCACTTATGATAATGTTTCAAAGTATATCCATGTTACAGTAGCATGTATCAGTACTTTATTTCTTATTGCCAAATAGTATTCCATTGTATAGATTATATTACATTTTGTATACTCATTCATCAGTTGATGGAAATTTGGATCATTTCTACTTTTTGTTGTTATGAATAATGCTGCTGTGAACATTTGTATACAAGTTTTTGTGTGAGCATTCATTTCTGTGGCTATATGCCCAGAAGCGAAATCCTGGGCTGTATGGTAACTCTATGTTTAACTTTTTGAGGAATTGCCAAATTTTCCAAAGCAGCTGTATCATTTTATGTTCCCACCAGTAAGGTGTAAGGGTTTCAGTTTCTCCACATCCTAATTAATACTTATTATTTGTCTTTCTGATTGTAGCATCCTAGTTGTGTGAACTGGTATCTTATTGTGATTTTGATTTGCATTTCCCTGAAGGCTAATGATGTTGAGCATCTTTTCATATGCTCGTAGGCCCTTTGTGTATCTTCTTTTATCTTCTTAGGGGAAATATCTATTCAAATCATTTGCCCTTTTTCAATTTTATTTTGTTCTTTTTATTGTTGAATTGTAAGAATTTTTTATATATTTTGGATGCTAGATCCTTAGATATGTGATTTACAAATATTTTCTCCTATTTTGTGGGTTATCTTTTCACTTTCTTCATAGTGTCCTTTGTAGCATAAATTTGTTTTTAATTTGGTGAAGTCCAATTTATCTGTGTTTGCTTTGTGTTTTTGATGTTGTATTTAAGAAACCATTGCCTAATCTAAGGTCATATAGATTTTTCCATATATTTTCTTCTAAGAGTTTTAAGTTTTAGTTTGTAAATTTAGGTATTTGATCCATTTTGAGTTAATTTTTATATAAAGTTAAGAGGGGTTCAATTTCATTCTTTTCATGTGGATATCCAGTTTTCCTAGCCACATTTACTGAAAATACTATCCTTTCTGTATTGAATATACTTGAAACCCTTGTTGAAAACCGGTTGACCATAAAAGTATAAGTCCTTTGACTTTGTTTTCTCTACCCCGCTCCCTTATTGCTCTTGCTAGAACTACCAGTGTCATGTTGAATAGAAGTGATGAGAGAAGATATCCTTGCTGTGGATCTTTCTACTTTTATATAACTTTATTCAGTTATAATTTATGTACAAAAATCTGCATATATTTATAGAGTACAATTCAATGAGTTGACATATATATACCACAATAATATTTCTCAAACCTGGAAAGTTTCTTGTGTCCCTTTTTTAGTATTTTTTTTTGTGGTTACTCTGGGGATTTTAATTTACATTCATAATTCTTTAGTTTTTACAGAGATTTAAATGTATCATATAAAATATAAGAACCATGCAGCTATCCCCTCCAGGCTTTAAGCTATAATTGTTATATTTATTATACCTACATATATCATAAACAATACAGTGAAATGTTATAAATTTGAACTTATATAAACATATGCATATTTCAAGAAATTAAGAGAAAAATTTTTTAATTTTTATGAGGCCCAGTTTTTCATTTTTTTGTATTGATTCTGTCTCTGATAAGAAGTCTTAACTCTTCGCTTAGCCTTCGAGCTTAGAGATTTTATTCTAGTTTTTTTTTTTTAATTGAAATACGTATATATGGTAAAATGATTACCAAAATAAGTTTAGTTAACATCCATCACCACACAGTTACAATTTTATTTTTAGGATGAGAATTTTTAAGGTTCCCTCTCTTAGCAACTTTCAAATATACAATACAGTATTGTTAACCATAGTCACCATGTTGTATATTACATCCTCTTAACTTTTCTTAAAACTAGAAATTTGTAATTTTTTTCTGGCTTTATTGAAATATAATAGACAATTAGTTGCTTGTATTTACGTTGTACAATTCATTGAGTATTTTTCAATTATAGTTGGCATACAGTAATATATTAGTTTCAGTTGTACAGCATAGTGATTAGATATCTAGATAACACAAAGTGACCACCCCACTAAATCTAGTACACCTCTTCATCCTTACATATTTATTACATTATTAACTATGTTCTTTATGCTACACTTTATATCTCCATGTCTATTTTGTAAGTATACATTTGTACTTCTTAATCTCTTTGCCCTTTTCGCCATCCCCCCAGCCCCACTCCTATCTAGTAGCTCTCAAAATATTCTCTGCATTTATGTTTATTTCTGTTTTCATTGTTGTTGTTGCTGATTTTGTTCTTTAGATTCCACATGTATGTGAAGTCATGCGATATTTGTCTTTATCTGACTTATTTCATTCAGCGCAATACCCTCTAGGTCCATCAAGGCCATATCTTTTGCTACAAATTTCATTAATCCTACATATAAATGTGGGAAGAATTGATGTCTTTATTATGTTGAGTCTTTCAGTACATGAACACAGAGTGTCTCTCCATTTCTTTAGGTCTTCTTTGATTGTTTTTATTAGTTAAGTTTATCCCTAAGTATTTAATTTTCATGGGAGGGATTGTAAAATGGTATTGTTTTTTAATTTCAGTTCCCACATGTTCATTGTTAATACATAGAAATGCAGTTGATTTTTTTTTTTT
>NW_006443132.1:231837-264296 GCF_000325575.1 Pteropus alecto | reverse complement strand
ATATGTGTATCTTGTATCCTATGACCTTGCTGAAGTTATTTGGTCTAGGAGGGTTTTGTTGTTGTTGTTTTTTATAGAATCCTTGGGACTTCTTTTATGTAGACAATTATGTAATCTCCAAAATAGAAAAAGTTTAATTTCTTTCTAATCTGTATACCATTTAATTCTTATTTTCTTTTTATTGTGATAGAATTTCGAGTACTTTGTAGAATAAGAGTGGCGAGAATGAATATACTTACTTTGTTTCCAGACTTAGGGGAAAACATATCTTTCACCATTAGATATGATATATAAGTTATAGATTTTTCATACATGCTCTTTATCAAATTGAGGTAGTGCCCCACTGTTCCTGAATCCCCAAGAAAATACCCTTTCCGCATTAGTTAATGTGATTTTTATTTCACCTATTGATATAGTGGGTTATATTGATTGATTTTGAATGTTGAAATGGCCTTGCATCCTTGGAATAAACCAATTTCGTCATAATGTATAATTCTGTGTACACATTGTTGGATTTAGTTTACTAATATTTTGTTGAAGAGTTTTTAAATCTTCAGTTTAAGAGAGATATTATTAGTCTGTAGTTCAGTTCTTCTGTATCTTTTCTAATTATCTGTCTAGAGATTCTACCAGTTGCTAAGAGTGGGTGTTGAAGTTCCTAACTATAATTGTGGATTTATGTATTTCTCCTTTTAGGTCAGTTGTATTTTTCCCATTTGCTTTAAACGTCTCTTGTTTTGTGCATCCACATTTAGGATGCTGTGTCTTCTTGGTAGATTGAGCTTTTTATCATTATATTGTGTCCCTCTTTATCCCTAGTGCTTTTCTTTGAAGTCTAAAATATCTGGTACTATATATCTACCCTTGCTTTCTTTTGATTAATGTTAGCATATTTTTTTCTATCCTTCTGCTTTTAGCCTATTTATCTCATTTTGTTTGAAGTGAGTTTCTTGTAGAAAGCATATAGTTGTTTTTTTAATCCCTTCTGCCTGTGTCTCCCTTTTAATTGGTATATTTAGACCATTTATATTTAAAATAATTATTGCTATCTTAGGACTTAAATTTGCCATTTTAGTATTTGCTTTTTGTTTCTTTCCTATGCTTATCTTTCCTCTGTTTCTCTTTTCTTACCTTCCTGTGAGCTACTTCCAGTTTTTGTTAGGATTCCTTCTTGTTTTATTTATACTCTTTTGACTATGTTATGCCGTTTAGTTTACTTAGTGATTGCTCTTGATATAACTTATACTCTGCTGGTATAGTTTACCACTTCAAGTTAAGTATTAAAATCTTACTTCCATTTGTCCCTTTACTCTTCCTACTTTTTAAATATAGTTGTCTCAAGTATTTCCTCTACATGCGTTATGCACCACTGTAGATATTGTTGTAAAATTTTCCTTAACCATCAAATATTATTTAAGAAACTTATAAGGAGAATAGTCTACTATATTTTACCCTTATCTTTACCCATTGCAATGTTTTTCTTTCCTTTCTGAAATTCCAAGCCTCGTATTATTTCCTTTCTCTTTGGAAAGCTTCTTTTAGTCATTCTTTAGGGATAAATCTGCTAGTGACAAATTCTAGTCGTTTTCTTATGTCTGAGTATATCTTTTATTCCTTTTTCACTTTCAAATATATATTTTGCTGGATGTAGAATTCATAGTTAACAGCTGTTTTCTTTCAGCATTTGAAAAATATTTTATTGCTTTCTTCTGGCCTCCATGTTTTCAGATAAGAAATTTGCTATCTTTCAAATTGGTGTTTCCCTATTAGTAATGTGTTGTTAATTACTAGTTG
Organism: Pteropus alecto; assembly: GCF_000325575.1. NCBI lineage: Eukaryota > Metazoa > Chordata > Mammalia > Chiroptera > Pteropodidae > Pteropus > Pteropus alecto. The sequence continues at coordinate 262,502 of NW_006443132.1, read as the reverse complement.
CTGTTAAAATTTAGTTTTCAGAAGTTTAATTATGATGTATTCTTGGCATGGATTTCTTTGGGTTTATCCTTTTTGAAGTTTGCTCAGATTCATGAATCTGTTTTATGTCTTTAGTCAAATTTGGAGGATTTTCAGCCATTATTTCCTTGAATATTTTTTTCTGCTCCACGTTCTTTTGTCTTCAGTATTTTTCTATTGCTCCCCAGGTTCAGAGGCCCTGTTCATTTTCTTTGTCTCTTTTCTTTCTGTTGTTCAAACTGAGTAAAAAAAAATATTAATTTGTCCTCAAGTTCACTGATTCTATTTTCTGTCATTTCCAGTCTACTATTTAGTCCACCCAATTAGTTTTTTATTTAGTTTATTTTTCAGTTCAATGATTTCTATATGGTTTTTTATAAGTTTATTTTTTCCTGAGGTTTTCTATTTTTTCATTTGTTTTCAGAGAAATTATTACTCACTGAGGCTCTTTTTCTGATAGTTTCTGTAAAATCTTGTCAGATAATTCCAGCATCTGATTCATCTTGGTATTGGTGTGAGTTGATTTCCTTTCCTCATTTTAGTTGTGATTTTTCTTGTTCTTAATATGATAAGTGACTTTTATTTTTTTAATTGTGTACTGGACATTTTGGATATAATGATTAGAGACTTGTTCATATTTAAACCTTCTATTTCAGCAGATGGTTGCCCTGTTTAGTCTGTAGATTCTAGCCTACTTTTGTGAGCTCTAGTTCCACTGATAATTTAGTTTTCTGATAATTTAGATTTAGCTCTTATAATGTTATTCTGGTCTGCTTTGTCTTCTGACTTTGGCTAAATTGCTGGGTCTCTGTTGGTGCTACCTGCAAGACTGGAAAGTATTTCTCTAGTCTGTCAAGTGATAGATTTGGGGGGTGAGGGATGCCCATCAGTAACCCCTGAAGAGCTGATGACAGAGAGGTAGAGTGAATTTCTGGGTGTGTGTGTGTGTGTGTGTGTGTGTGTGTGTGTGTTTTACTGCTGAGATGGAGGGTAGAGGGATCTTCAGCTCAAATAGCAAGCTGTGTTTATATTTTGTGTCCTTGTCCCCAGTAAAACTGAAAATTTTGTGCAGCAGCCATATGTACCTGATTTATCTCTGTATTCCTAGCACCTACCACAGTGCTTGACACAAATAGTTGCTTGTTAACATGTTTGTTGAATAAATTCATAAATAAGAATTGCTGTAGATATTTCTATCAGCCTACTTTCAATGTGAGAAGGATTCTTTGTTGATGTTTATCATTCTTGGTGCTTAATCAGGACTTCCAAATTGATAATGAACTTGATTGGTGGGCAGCTTAAGATCTGTTCTTACTTCTCTATTTTATTTCTCCATGTGGCAGTAGACTGCAGCATGTAAGAGAAAGGAAGTGAGTGAGTTCAAATGTGCTAATTGTGCTTTTGATTGTTTTATCCAATAATATGAGAAACCACTTATTCTGGTTTTTATCTACTGCTGAGGTCAGCATTTTTTACCTTCTGTTGTGTGATGTGTTAGTATTAATGTATTAGTACTTTTGGTGGTTTGAGATTGGTTCCTTTTCAGTTGACATTGTGGTCTAATCAAACATCCATTTAGATGGTTTCATTTTAAGGCTCTGGAGAGAAATATTAAACATCAGTATTTTTCTGCGCAGTTGCATCCCTACTCAGTACAGTGTTTGAATATCACTTTGATTCTCTGCTACAGCATTTGCATTATTACTTCTTTTTAAAAATATTTTCTAATTACTTTAATTACATAGGTAATATGCCAATATATACTCCTGGTATTAAATTTAAAACAATGCAGAGAAGTCTCATTTGACCCCTCCTCTCTCTGTGTCCTTTTCCCTTCTGTTATCAGTTTGGTGTTTGTCTTTCCAGATCTTTTTCAGTGTAGTTACATACATAGATATGTACCCTTAAACCATACTATATTGTTTTCTGGTTTGGTTTTTGTCTTTAAGTACATAAAAGAGATTCTACTCTATGTGTCATTTTGTATTTTTTTTTATTCAGTTGCATATCCTGGAAATATATGTTATTACAAAGAAATATATTTGATTTTATTTAATCGCCCCATAGTATTCATTAGTAAGACTACACTGCAGTTTATTTAGCTGTTCCTCCTGCTGATGGACATTTTGTCTGTTTCCAGTTTTTCAGTGTTTTAACTAATGTTACAATGAACAAAGTAGATCATGCTAGAGATGCTGGGGCAAAATTACTGGGGCATAAGTTCTACACATTTTTAAATTTTTTTTATTACCAAATTGCATTCTCAAGGGACTAGGCCAATTTAAATTCTCATCAGCCAGTAGTATAATCTTACTGTCAATATTTGATAATTCAGATGTTTTGATAGGCTTATGAGTAAAAAATATATATTGTTTTAATTTGCATTTCCTGAGTATAGAGATGATGAACATATTTTCATATATTTATTTATTTTTAACTTTTTATTTTGAAATGATTTTAAACTCACATGGAGGCTACCAAAATAGTATAGTGAATTCCTGTGTACCCTTCACTCATCTTTCCCCAATATTAACACCTTATATCACCATAGTACAATCATTATCACCAGGAAATTGACAGTGGTGCAATACCATTCAATAAACTACAAACCTTATTTGGATTTCACCAGTTTTCACATGCATTCTCTTGTTTTGTGTGTGTCTAGTTCTATGAATTTATTTCATGTATAAATTTATATAATAGTCACCACAATCAGGATACAGAATAGTTCTCACCCAAAAAAACTCCTTTAAACTATACATTTATAGTTACACCCTCCCCCACCTCTAACTCTTGGCAATCACTGATCTGTTCACCATCACATTAATTGTGTCCTTTGAGAATGTTATATAAATGGAATCATACAATATGTAACCTTTTGAAATTGACTTGAGGTTCATTCGAGTTGTTATATGTATCAGTAGTTGCTTGCTTTTTATTATCGAATAGTATTCTGTTGTTTGGTTATAACATAGTTTGTTTACTTCTTCATACTTTTATTGAATATTCATTTTCTTTGCAAATGCCATTCATATTCATATTCTTTGCCCACTTGTCTGTTGAGGTCTTCCTCTTTTTCTCTTTGATTACACATTCTGATACTAATCCTTTGTTAAGTATATCATAATTACTTTCTCCCAGTGTGTCCTTAATTTGCTTATGGTCTCCATTGGCACGCAGAAACATTTATTATTTATAATAGAACATTCCCATCCCAACAATGACCCCTTTATACCCACATCCACTTCCCTCCTGTTTGTCCCCTACTTAACCCCTGGCAATCACTAATCTGTTCTCCATTTCTATAATGTTGTTATTGTTTCAAGAATGCTATATAAATGGAATCATACAATATGTAACCTTTTGAAATTGACTTGAGGTTCATTCGAGTTGTTATATGTATCAGTAGTTGCTTGCTTTTTATTATCGAATAGTATTCTGTTGTTTGGTTATAACATAGTTTGTTTACTTCTTCATACTTTTATTGAATATTCATTTTCTTTGCAAATGCCATTCATATTCATATTCTTTGCCCACTTGTCTGTTGAGGTCTTCCTCTTTTTCTCTTTGATTACACATTCTGATACTAATCCTTTGTTAAGTATATCATAATTACTTTCTCCCAGTGTGTCCTTAATTTGCTTATGGTCTCCATTGGCACGCAGAAACATTTATTATTTATAAGGTCAAATCTATTCGTGTCTTGCTTAGGAAGGCTCATGAGCATAAAATATTCTTCTGTATTTTCTTCTGATACTTTAAAATATTTTGTCTTTGTTTAGCTCTATATATTATTTGAATTTTGTGATTTTGTAAACTGTGTGAGGTAGAGACCTAATTGTGTTTTTCAAAATTAATAGACATTTGTTCCAACACATTTATTAAACAGTCCATCATTTCCACATTGATTTGAAATGCTATTTCTATCATATCTGAAGTTACTATACAAACTTGGCTCATTTCTCAGTTATATTTTGTTCCTTTGACCTTTATCTATGCTTATACCAATACTCCAGTGTTTTAATTACTTTATAAGAAGTTAAAATGTTTTGCTTTGATTTCCTCTTAAATAAAAATTACTTTAAATGACTATTAATTTAGAATTGGATAGATTTTTATTGTTAATTTCTATGTTTATGTCATTATAGTCACACTATACTTTCTACTTTTGGAATTTGATTTTTTTTTTTGCTTTATTTGCTAAGGATTTTGATTTTCTCTTCTAGGAGGAACATTCCAAGTTCTCTATATATTTATTATATCATACTTCTTAATTATAATACTCGAATTCTTGATAGCCTTACTTTTTTATCCAATTATTCTTTTACTTTCCAAGGAGAATGTGTTGAAGTATCCTATTATAATGGTGGACTTCTCCATTTCTTCTTTTTGTAAGTCCTTAATGCCTGAATTCTGAGTTTCTGGATACTGAAAGGATTTTCCTATATTTGTTGCCAGAATTCATTTGGCAGAGTACCTGACCTGAACTGATGAGACTAGTGATAGTTTTTTTTTTCTCTTTTTAAAGGCAGATGCATTCTTTTATATTAAGAATGCATAATCGCTATGCATAAGAATCCACTGTAGAACATGATTGAATATTGCTAAAATATTTCGTTAGTTAACCTGCATTCTTGAGTTAAAATATTTATAATGAAACCTTTATGGTATATGCAAGGATATCAAAACTAATACAAGGGATGCGCATATACCCATCATCCAACTTAAATAAAAGTTATCAGTGCATCTGTAGTACCCTGATTACATGTGTTTTTTTTCATGATTTAAAAGTTCATGTAAATGGAATCCTAGCATATGCATTCTTCTGCAATTAAAAAAAATCAACATCATTTATGAGATTCATCCATGTCGATATATTTAGCTCTAGTTCATTCATTTTTCTTTTCTCCCATTGACATACAGTTCAATTCTTTCCATTAATTTGCTTATTCCCATATGCTCAGCCCATTCCTTTGAGATAGAGTGTGTATTATTAATTTTATGGCTGTTAAATCTCCCATATTTAGTCATTTTTTGGTTGTTGCTTAATATTTAAAATGAAGGTCTGATTTATCAACATGTGTAGCTGATTTGGGCTTTCTGAAAGTGTGTAAGCTTTGTGACTTTTAAATTAACAATACCTTACCTCATATCTTGAGAATGCCTGCAGTAGCAATGAGCTCTTTTGCAGTTAGTTGTACTGTGTGGGATGTTTAAAGGGAGTTCCAGAAGTCTCTCAGATTCTTCATTTTTAACTGCTCTCCAAAGATTTCTTCTAAATATATTAATATTCTTTTTAATACCAAAAGAAAAAAATTCTGATTCAGGATCGAATCTAGGATAACTGGTTACATTTTCTTGTTATGCTTCCTTAATATTTTCTATTCTGGAACATTTTTTTAGCCTTTCTTCATCTTTCATGACTTTGACATTTTTGATGAGTATAGGTCAGTTATTTTGTAAAAAATCATTAAAAACGGGTTGGTCTGATGTTTCTACATGATTAGATTTGGGTTATGCATTTTTGGTAGGAATACTATAAAAGTGATGTTGGATTCTTTTGAGTGCATCATATCAGGAGGTACATAGTCTCCATTGTCTTAGTGGTGATATTAATTTTGATCACTGGGTTAAGGTGGTATCTACCAGGTTTTACCACTGAAAAGTGATTATTTTTCACTTTGTAGTTGAGTAATTTGTGGAGAGTTACTTTGAGACTATGTTTATCATAAAACTTTTACCCATAATTTTGGCAGCCATTGAAGATTCTTGACTGTAACAATTATTATATGGTGATTGCCAAATGATGATTTTCAAATCCTATATTTATTATTTGTATTAGAGCTTTCCATTCTTCCCCACTTATTAATTTATTTAAATAACATTAGAGATTTTATTTTATGGCTTATAATTCATCAGTATCATTATTTATTTTGATGGCACCAACTATCTCAGATTTGGCTAGTTGGATCCTCTTCAAGCATATTCCTTTGTTCTTTAAACTTGTCCCCATCATTCTTTGAACTTATCTTTACACAACAAGATGTTCTAGGCCTATCCCATTCCTCTCTGCCCCAGCTTTACAATCAATCATATCTCAATGAGCCCTAGTTGAGAAGGTTTGTTTTAATGGAGATACAACCTCATATTTATAAGAGGAATGACTTAGAAGTAAGGGAAAAATTAGTGAGATAGAAGAGAGAAAGGAGAATTTACTGGAGTGATATCCTTGAGAAGATGAGAGGAGATAAAGTTGAGGGGTTGGCCTTAGCATAGACACTCAGACAGGTTTTCCATAATATTATGGGCAAGGCAGAGAATGTGGGCACAAATGCTATTAGGTGAGCAGACATAGTAGTGGAAGCTTGTGGAAATTCTCTTCTTGTTGCTTTTTTATTTTCTCATTGAAATAGATGCAAGGTCAATATCTGAGTATGAGTTTGGGCGTGGGAGTAGGTATTAAAAGTTTGAGGAAAGAGGCAAGAGTATAAAGTAGTTTTCTAGGAGAATTGTAGAATGAATGGTAGAAGGCTGCCAGGCCACATTAAGTACCTACTTGAAGTTAATTGTTTTAAAGACTTAATCTCTTTGTTGAGTTTGTTCTTTTTCTGAGCTTTGGTGTTTCCACAGTTTTTGTTTCCCTATGAATGTAATTTATTGATTTCTGTTCATTTGGAGATTCTCTACCATATATGGTCTGTGAATGGCTATCTTTTTTTAGTTTTTCTTGGATGTTATGACTTTGTTCTTTTAAAAAACATTGTTTCTGTTGCTTTATAGAGTATTAGAGTAGATGTATATGTTCTTTGTTATCATACTGATTGTTTCTTAGAATTTTTTTCCTGCATGAATAATGTGTATATTAACATTATAAAGGAAAGGTGACTTAGTGATTTTTGTTGCAAACATTTAGCATTGACAACAAGGAGCAGGGGTTTGGTTCAAGGTTTTGCTGATATTGTTTTTAGAAGCAGTGACAGGATTGGCCACATTTCAGACTTTGAATGCATCAGGAGCCAATAAAATGTTATGTATTAATTGTTTTCACAGGTAGATCTACATATTAGCATATCTGAGTTATGTATTTGTAAGATTGCTTTGGAAATTGTGGTTTTTATTAGCATTTCTTATTTTACTACTGTTTCGTGGCTGATCTCAGTGAAATAATTTTCAGCTCCTCTTTATTAGTAAAGCAATATATTTATAATTCAGTCTTGGTAATTTTAATACTAGCTATCGTATATTTAAGACCCAGATAGATAGCAACTGACGATACCAGTGCCTTTGAGATATTTACTTCATCTCTGGTTACATTTCTGTTATACTGCTTTCAAGACAATGCAGAAACTGTATGAAGAATGGACTTTATGTATATAATGCTGATGTTAATTTGCAAAAGATTCTCCATGTTCAGTTTGTTGAGAAACATCCATGAGCCTACTGTGTGTGAATATGATTAAAATAGTCAACAAGTTTATTCTGGTAGAGACAGTATTATTATGTGACCAATTTCTGAGGCATTCTGTAGGAATAAATCTTATAGTTAGGGAGCTGACATTGAGGACCAAGCTGCATCATCTCATTTAATCTTCACTGTAGCCTCCTCTATAAGGTTGTTAATTCCATTAAATGAAAATGTTTGTGTAAAAATTGAGAACTAATGTTATGTCTGGTTTCTCCATTTATGTAAAAATGCTATTTAGCAGGATAATGTATTTATGGGAAATTAATTGAAGGGAAATTGGTCTAAATTGTAGTTGTGTTTGCTGAATATTGTAAAAAAATGTTCCGAAAAGGCACTTGTTGCTTAGTATCTTCATAATGTCCAAACTGGTAATGATAAGGACATTAGTCATTTGGTTTGATTTGCAGCAACATTATTCAGCCATCTCCCTTTTGTAATATGAATTAGTTAAAGCATTGAGGATGTTAAAGGGATGGGAACCTTCCTGGTTGATCTCATTCTCCAGGAAGGAACCAACATCTAAAATAGCAGCTCAGCTGAAGTCTTCAATTTGGGAGGTTGATGGAATGCAATGAGACTGATTATCTGTGGATTACTATTATGAGGTATTTAAAGAAAAAGGCAAACTATTGTTTTTTGGGGGATAGCAATTATGAAATGTATTTTTTAATTTTATCATACTATACATGTTACATTTTCAGTTTTTATGTGTATATTCAGTTTTGAAATGCAGTTTTAATAATTTGGGCTTAATACGGATTACTGGTTTTAGTATACAGCATCAGTTTTTATACCACAACTTTCTTATTCTTGATTCTTAAATTTTGCTAAGAGCCTCTGTAGTTTGGAAAACAGCTTTGTGTAACTTTACAAGGTTACTTTGGTGTGCTGTTTTTGATTCTTTGGGTATCCAAAACAGACCTTTCCATTTATATCCACAAATGAATATAATTTGGATGTATAGAAAAATATCAGGTTACAACTTTTTCTTCTACAAGATATTTTGTTCTGTTGACTTCTAGTTAATGCTACAGAAGAGAAGCCTAAAGCCAGTCAGATTTTTGGTTCCTTTTTCCTCTTAAGTGCTTATAGGTGGTATTCTTTATCCTCATAAGTGAAATATTTAGTGTACATCTTTTATATGCCTTAGTATGGATATTTTATTTCCTCTTATGAAAATAGCTTTTAAAAATGACTTTTTTATAAATACTTTTTAAAAATTACAGAAAGGTATAAAGAAAGTTAAAATGATCTGTTATCCCACTTTTTGGAAATAAAACCTTTCAAGTTTTCCAGACAATTTTCTATGCATACATGTACACAAACACATTTTTACTGTTTATTTGATCAGAATTGGATCATACCAACTTTTTAAAAAAATTTTTCTTTATTAAAATATATAAGGCATATATACATTAAAGTACCCTAATCTCAAATGTGCAGCTTGATGAGTTTTCATATATGTATGCCTTCATGAAATGCAAATGAAGATATAGAACATTTCCAGCTCCCTGGAAGGTTCTCTGAGATTGATCCACATTGCCACATATATCAATATTTTTTTCCTCTTCCACATCCTCTTCCCCTTCCACATCCTCTTCCCCTTCCACTTCCTTTCCCATCCCTTCTCTTCGTTTCGTTTCTTGCCTGCCTGCATGCCTGCCTTTCTGCTGTGAGTTGTTTCATTGTAGAATATACCACAATTCAGTTATCCATTCTCCTGTTGATGTACATTAAGATTGGCTCTTATGAGTAAAGCCTCTGTGAATGTTATGTGATTTTTTGGTGGACACGTGTGCTCATTTCTCTTGGGAATTGTACCTGGGATCGGGATTGCTGGGTCACAGGATAAAGGTATATTTAGTTATACTAAATAATGCCAGATAGTTTTACAAACCAGTTTTGCCAAAATACATTTCCACCAGCAATGAATGAGAGTTCCAGTTACTCCATATCCTTATCAACACTTAGTATTGTTGATCTTTTAAATTTTAGTCATTCTGGTGGATGTGATGGGATATATATTGTGGTTTTAACTTTCATTTCCCTGATAAGTAATGATATTGAGCATCTTGACATGTAATTATTAGAGATTCAAATATATTTTGTGAAGTGCCTGGTCATATCTTTTTTATTGGGTTGTTTGTCCTTTTCTTTCATCTGCTTTAATCTTGAACAGTTTTTTGGCCTTTTTTAGCTTTTCTTGACATTGTTGAAAAGCAAAGGCCATTGTTTTGTAGAATGCTCCTCAATTTGGGTTTTTCTGAAGTTTCCTCATGATCAGATTCAAATCATGCACTTTTGGCAGGAATACCATGTAAGTGGCATTGTATTCTTATTAAAAGGCACGTCACTTTGTCTCCATGTTGGTGATGTTAGCTTTTACTTAGTTCAAGTAGGGCCTGCAAGACTTCTCTGCTATAAAGTTTCCATTTTTCCCTTTATAATTTACAAAGGGAATATGGGGATATATTTTGAGACTGTGTAAATATCCCTCTCCTCTTCAAAACTTTCACCTACTAATTTTAGTATCTATTGATTATATTCTAACTTCATCATTCTTCCTTTTATTTATTAGTTGGCCCTTCTCCCTTATGTATATAGTATGGATTGGTGGATATACATAATAATGCAAATATAGTAAAATGCTGTAGACCATAGGTGGTGGATATATGGGTTTTCATTGAACACTTATTCAACTTTTCTGTCAGAAAAAAATGCCTATCTTGTAGGCTTATTAAGATTAGAAGAGATATATGTGAAAAATACCTAGCATTTAATAAGTGCTCAATAAAGAGTAGTTGTTAAAAAGCACATAATGTGAGAGACATGTTTTATAATGTTGGTAATACAATAAGGCAGTTTATGAAATGTTTAAAAATACTTTCCAGTTTTACTGGTCTCCTTCACTCCAGAATAACTGAATAAGAATCTCTGGAATGTTGTACATGAGCTTGGATTTTTTTTTGAATTTTTTTTCTTTCTTTTTATTTCATCCCTTTTCTCTTTCTCCATTTCTCTTCTTCCCTCAAGATTATAAAGTACATCCAGGGCTGAGAACACTGATGTAAGAAAGGGAAATAATGGTGACTTGAGAAAGAAGGATTAAGAGCTAACAGAGACTAACATAAAAGCCCCTATGGTGTGCTCAAGGGGTCTCTGCTCTTCACTATTCTTTGGAGTCATTTATCTATTCATTCGTTTTCTTTTACTGACTCAATTTTTGCCTCCATTACTTACAGCCTCAGCTTCCTCATTGGTGAAATGAAGGTAACAATGGCTACCACTTAGACTTATTGTAAGGTTTGAATTTAGTTAAATGATGTATATAAATTGCTTAGCACTTAATAAATAATAAATAGTGGTTATTTTGTTGCTATAATAAAAATAAAAACAATACTAAAAATGAGAACATTATAATAGTAAAAGACGTTGAGCAGCTAGCTATTTCTGTTTCAAGTATTGGTTTGGCCCTGGAAATATTGTGATAAATCTTACAGATGTGATCTCTTCCCTCCAAGAGCTCACAGTGTCATGAATGAGAAAGATCTAGAAACAAGTTCAAGACAGAGTTTTAAGTACCAAGATAGAGGGGAGAGAATGGTGTGGGCCATGGAATCCAGGCCTAGTTTTGCTTCTCATTTTGGCCTTGTTATCAGTCTGTAAGAGTTCAGAGATACTTTAGTTTTATTGTACTTTGCTAGCAAATTATCAAGGTTTCAGATATCCAGATATCAAGGCTCGTTAGGAAAAGGGATTGGTGCCTGTCTTTCATTTGGATTTGAAGGTGCGGGGTCAAGAAGAGATGAGCACAGCATACCATTTCCTGCCTTCTATTTTCCACCTCCAATCTAGTCAACCCAAACAGAGATTTTTTTCCTGGATAAATTAGATTAGCTTGTAATTATAGATTAGGTAGTTAGCTCTTCAGTGTAGTCATTGTTTAAACATTGAGAGCAAATACTTTGGCAGAGAGATTTCTTTTTTTGTACATGCAAGATTCAAGAAAATGCAGCCAACATAATAAATTATTGTATTAAAGAAATTTTAAAAGAATTATGGTGAGTCCTAGCAAGACAGAGAAGTAACATGGTGTCCTGATGCATAAATCTGGAGGTAAAGCCTACGTATTAAGGAAAGAGAAACAAAACATAATTGTTATGACAACAATCTGGAATTATATTTTATATCCCCCTTGTAATTATTAACAGGATTATTAATGCTACTCTGTGTTGGCCCTCAGAATCATGGCTGATGATTTGGTTCATCTGCCTTTTTATGTGATAGTTCTTAATCAAATTCTGTCTTTATATTTCTATTTTTATAAATGTATTTCAAATTTAGTGAAATATTTCATTTTTACTTTTATCTAAAACTACTATAATGTTGTGCATTGAAATAATGGGGACCTGCCCTGAGATTACCAGATTTGAGGATTGATAAATCTGTACAAAGTTGAATATATTTTTTCTTATTAACAAAGCAAGAAGAATATAGATAAGCTTGTTTAATACTTTGATGTGTATTCTTCCAGACCATTTTATATGCTTATACATGCATATAATTTTATTATAACCATGCTGTACATATTCTTTTTATAATCTTTTTTCACTTATAACATCTTATATGTTTCAGCACATTTTTAAAAGCTGCATAATATCCTTTAGTATGGATGTATCATTATTTATTTAATGGAGCAAGTAAAGAAAACACATGTCTAATTTTTTTGCTATTTGAAACTATATTCCATGTTGTGAGGAACATTGTTGTAGCTAAATTTTTGTAAACACTCTTAATTATTTCCTTGGGATAAATTTCTAGAAATGGAATTGCTAGGCATTTTTAAGACTTGTCAAATTACTCTTCAGGAAGGTCTATACAGTTTATCATCACACCACTGGTTTATGAAAGTATCTATTTTCCTATACATTTAGTATTTGCTATCCTTTGAAACTTTTAACTTATAAAATGTATGTAGTAACAGTATAAAAAGTAAGAAAAATCAGCTAGAATGCTATTCCCTTAACATGGCAGTGATTATAATATTTGTTATAGTATTCAAGGTTTTTGTTATATGCATAAGTGGTTGTAAATATATATGCAGTTTTTGTTTGCTGCTTTTTTCATTCATTGTTAAGTAAATTTCTCTGCCTTTACTTGGTCTTCATGATTCATTTTCAATGGTCACCAAAATACAGTAGGTATTCGTATTTACCTAACTCTTCTCTTATTCCTGGACAGCTATCTTGCTACCCATTTTTATTATGTATAACATCACATATTTTAAAAACACAGAGATAGCTACCATTTATTATGAACAAATTTTATAGTATGTTCTTTTTTCTTCCTTTGTATTATTTTCTTTCAGATTGATGTCCAGTATTGGTAATATTGGATCACATTTTTATGGCACAGCCTTTCTTTTATGTCATCATTTCTTATTTCTTTATTTCATCAAACATTTATTGGAAGTCTAATATGTGTTAGGCACTGTGATAAGAGGCACTGAGTATATAAAGATAAATCATACAGAGTCCTTAATGTTAGACATTAAATATATTTGATAAAGAGGGACATGATAAAAGACATTACTGCATGACAGTACATTGAGTGGTTGGTTGGTCTCTCTGTCTACCTACCCATCCATCTACCATTAATCCACACATGATTTTCCCTCTAAAGCATGGGAGAGTTGGTTGCAGACATGATGCCCTTTTACTCCTATATTTCTATATATGAACAAGGACATTTTCTTAACTACGATACAGTGACTAAATCCAGGGAATTTGATGTGAATATACTATTTTTTAACCTGTCGTCCATGTTAAAATTTCACAGTTGTCCAAGTAATTTCCTTAATGGCAGTTTACCCTCCATGATCCAGGATCTCCTTTAATCTAGAACAGTTTCTCAGCCTTTTGTTATCTTTCATAGCATTGATATTTTTGAAGAATAAAGGTCAGTTATTTTGTAGAATGTTCTTCAATTTGAGTTTGTTTGAGTTTCTTCTTTTTCAGATTCAAAGCATGCATTTTTGTCAGGAATACCATGTAAGCGATACTGTGTTATTTGCACATTGTATCATATTAGGAGGCATGTGATGTCAATTTATCCCAATATTGCTGAGGTTAAATTTGATTACTTGGTTAAAGTGGGGCTTGCCAAGTTCTATTGTAAAGTGAACTTTTTTTTTTTTTTGCTTTTGTAATTAATAAGTAATCTATGGGGAGATATTTTGAAACTATGTAAATATTCTGTTCCTCATCCAACTTTTACCCCCTAGTTTTGTCATCCATTGATGATTTTCTAACTTCATCATTCCTTATATTTATTACTTGACTTTGTACTATAAGAGCTTTCCTTTATTTATTTGTTTGAATCAGTATGACCTCATAGATTCTTATTTTATTAAGTGAGTTATATCCTATTACTATAATTATTTATTTTGATGTACAAATCGTCCCACATTTGGGCAGTGGGAACCCCTTCAAGCTGGCTTTTGTGTGCTTTCGATATGTTCTTACCATTCTTCAAGCAGTTCTTTACTTTTTGGCATAGCAAGATGATCCAGGCTTACCTTATACTTTCCTTGTCCCAGCGCTGGAACTGGCCATTTCTCCAAGGAACCTTCATCCCTTTTAGTTTAGAAATCAAGGTATGAGCTAAGGTACATGTTCTTTAAAGAGTCCCCAAGGTGATTTTGCTGGTCTGTCTGGAACCCACTGTAATAGAGACTAAATGAACAGGACCGAAGAGGAGTTGAAATAGTCTAGGGAGAGGAAGGAGCATAAGTAGAGTCACAGTATATGGAAAAGTCCAACTCATTCAGAGGAGCTACAGTTCAGTGTGGCTTCAAGCAGAGAAGAGGCTAGAGAATGAGGTAGGGACCATTTCACTGGACTTTATTTGCCATCCAGAAGAATTTAACCTTATAGAAGATGAGCCATCATAGGGTGTTTAAACTGGGTAGAGAAGTGATCGATTTTGGTAGATTGGCCTTTTAAGGTCACCAGTGGCAGTGCATATGATGGATTAGATAAATGTTTAAAATTGTTTTCCAACAGGGTTGGCATTTGCCTTCTTAGAGGGCTTAAACTTTTCTCCTAGAAATCAGTATTGCCCCTGCTGGATACTAACACCTCAAAAGGGTAGCTGGCAGTAATTTTGTGAAAAGAGAGTGAGAAGGAGCAAGACTACACAATATGTTAAAGCTTGAATCATCAATTTATCTTGTTTGTGTAATGGCAGCAACTCTTCCTTTTAGTAATAGTTTTACAATCACGACTGGAAGTTGAATGTCAGTGTTTTCCATTGAAACATTACACAAACAAAAGTATATAAAACAATGCTGCCTTTTCTTAATGAAAAATCTTGGTGAATATGAGTACTTTTACATTTTATTTTTCTTTATCTTTGGTAGTAAAGTCAGCAATAGGATTGATATAGATATTCAATAGTATAGACATTCTACCTGGTTCACAAGGCCCAAAACATGAAATGTAACAAGTATGTTTTCTGAAATAATACCAGTTTGCATCTTTAGCTTGTAGTTTGCTGTTATCATAACAAGTTTTATTTCTGTACTATTTACAGCCTGTATCCCAGCCAGTTGGAGTTGAACAACAAGCAGCTCTTCTAAAACCAGATTTGGTTCGAAGGTACGTATCTTTCAAATTAATACCACGAAAATAGTAAGGGTATGTTGAAGTATTTGCATTCATCAGGGACTTAGTGTGTCTTGACTAGAGAAGCTTCTGTGTATATTTAAAAAAAATAATAGGTATCATTTTTACTTTTTGTTTTAATGAAGATCATATGGATTGTGAAATTATTGACCATTTTCTTGTTCTCATTATAACATTCTGTTCCTAAGAAAAGCTTATAAGGGTTAAAAAAGAAAATAAATAGTATAATTTAGAATAAAATTATAGATAATCTAAAGAAACAAATTATAACTAGATATATAATTATAATTTATTTGGTATTTGTAAACTAATATTTTTCTCTGTTCAGATTAGGTAATTCCTATTGTTCTGTTTTCAAGTTCACTGTATATTTCCTTTGTCCTGTTCTTCTGCTATTGTGCCCATTCAATGAGTTGTTTAATTCTATGATCCTGCGTTTACTTCTGTAATTTCCATTTGGTTCTTTTTTAAATATCTTCTGTTTTTTATGAGATTTTTTTTTCATTTGCTTCAAGATTATTTGTAATTGCTCATTGAACATTTTGATGATGGCTGCTTTAAAATCCTTATCAGGCCTTTTGAGCCATGCTTCTCTTGCTCAGGCCCGCTTCCACATCTGGAAGTGTACTTGCCCTTCTAATAAAACATTTCTTTTCTACTGTAAAAAAAAAAATCCTTATCAGTTAATTCCAATATCAGATTCATCCTGTTGTTGACATCTGTTGATTGTCTTTTCGCATTCAAATTGTTGTTTTCCTGGGTTTTGGTATAACAAGGAATTTTCATTCGTCTCCTGGACAATTTGAATCTTATGTTAGGAGACTCGGGATCCTATTTTAATATTCTGTTTTATCAGGCAGTACACCCTGTTCTAATGACAGTTTAGTTTTCAGAGTCCTCGTAGAATGATTCAGGTTTGCTTGGTTCACCTCATACCACTGAGCCCCACCGCTGGATAGAGGTGTTAGAGAGTACTTCTCTAGGCCTGGTACCTTAGGCCAGCTCTCCAGGCCACACACATACTGTTGGTGGCACTCCTGCCAACATCAACAGGAGAGGGAAGGGCTCACTTGAACCACCTTCTGCTGCTGGGTTGGGGGTCAGGAGACCACTGGGATTGGGCTGCCTTTGCCTTTGAGTCAGAAGTTGGGAGACACTAAGCCTGGACTGCCTTCTGTCATGGGGTGGGTAATCGGGAGACATCAAGCTGCTATGTTTTCTCTTAAGTCCTGGGAAATCCCTAGTCAGTCTTCCCTCATCTTTTTATCCTTCAGTGCCCTCCTATGATTGTCTACTGTATTATTTCTAGACTTTTTTAGTACAAGGAGAGAAACATGGAGAGTTGAGTTTCTGCTGTCTTGTCCCAAACCTAAACTAGTGTTTTAACATAACTCCGCAATGTGAATGATGTAGAATTATGTCCTTTTTATCCTCTGAAAGTGTTACTTGTCACTACTATTTCTTTGTGTATTAAAAAAGTAAGATCAGTAATAATGCATCTTCTACCACTTGTATTTATGCAAAATCTTTTTGCACATGGACATAGAATATAATTTAGGAATTATTTTTATCTCTTCTTATATATCTTAATACAGATATTTTATGAGTAGATTTTAGGAGGACTTTACCTAAAAATTAATTTAAAATATATCTGTTTGGTGCTTACAGATTTTGTCATTTAAGTTTCAAATATGTTTATTGGAATTTTTGTATTTATTGAAATATTTTCAAATTTATTAAAGAAACTGAAAATTGCCCTTGACACAGATAAACTGAAAGTCTCCTATTTCATAACGATATTGATTTGAACCTGCAAAATACAACTAGTTAGATTGATAAAATTGAACCTTTTTCACATCATTCATTTTCATTTTTTTACCAAAATTATGATGTAGTTGATTGATCGATTGATTGGTTAATGTGGAGGTATAACTGACATACAACCTTATATCAGTTTCAGTATACAACATAATAATTCCATATTTGTATATATTGTGAAATGATCACCACAATAAGTCTAGTTAACATCCATCACCTTACATAGTTGCAGAATTTTTTTCTTGTGATGAAAACCTTTAAGATCTACTCTCTTAGCAACTTTGGAATATACAATACAGTTTTATTAACTATAGTCACCATGCTGTACATTACATCCCCATGACTTATTTATTTTATAACTGGCAGTTTGTACCTTTTGACACCTTTCACCCATTTTGCCTACCTCTTACATCCCACTCCCTGCTTCTGGCAACCACCAATCTATTCTTTGTATCCGGGAGCTTGGGTTTTTTTGTTTGTTTGACTTCTTAGATTCTATATATAAGTTAGATTATATGGTATTTGTCTGTCTTTTTCTAAATTATTTCACTTAGCTTAATGCCCTCAAAGTCTACCCATGTGTGGCAAATGCCAAGATTTCATTATTTTTATGGCTGAATTATATTCAATTGTAGAATATATACCACATTTTCTTTATCTTATTTTCATTTCATGTTCTGCCTCCTGCACTATTCCTGTCTCCCACACCTGATCTCTCTATCCTCTATTGAGTTCATTATATAAAAAGGTATATTTTGAATGAGGATTGGTTTCTAGACGTTTTATTTGAATATATTAATAAACCCCAAAACAAGAAAGATAAAATTGATCGAGAGCTCCTTTTGATAAAAGGTTCCAGAGACCTATCACTGACAGTGTATTTTTTTTAAATTTGCCTTACTGTGCAAAGATGTGTGCCATATAAATACAATGTGATCTCAGTTTTTCATAACTTTTTGAAATAGCTTTATTGTGATTTAATTCACATACCGTTAAATTCACCCATTTAAAGTGTACGATTCAATGGCTTTTAGTATATTCATAGAGCTGTGCAGTCATAACTTTTTTAAAGATACTGTACTAATTTATTGTCCTTAAATTAATTATTTATGATTTTAGAATTGGGCATTTTTCTTAGAATTTTACCATCAAGATGGAATAATTCTAGCCATGAAAAGATTTCAGATGTTAACTCAGATTGGGTTAAATATTGGGCTTTGAGAATAACAGAATAATGTCTGTTCTGAGAAGTTGAATAGAAGTTGCTTTTGTGTTTTGAATTACTAGTTTGCATCATGATGTGGCAGCTGTGAAGGAAAACATCAATACCCCTGATAACCCAAGTGGAAATGGCAAACAAGATCGAATCAAACAGAGAAGAGCTTCTTGTCCTCGACCAGAGAAGGGGACTAAATTCCAGCTTACTGTCCTTCAGGTCAGTTTGTAAAATGGTCTGCTTAAGAGTGTGTGTAGAGGTCCGGGGTTGCAGGTAAGGGCAGTGTTATTACAGAGGTAGGGTATTGTGAAACTCTCTAAATTTTCTTTTCTTACATTAAATTTTTTTTCTGATAAGAGTCTTATGTATTAAATGTTAAACTTAGGAAGTATAGGGAAAATATAAGGAAGAAAATTAAATTAACTTGTACTTTCAGAGATAGATAGTTCCTATTACTGTTTTAGTTTGTTTCATCTCTTTTTTTCTGTATGTATGTGTAGCATTTTACATTAAGATTGTAATAGTACTAGTAGTAGTGAAATTTTATTTTATTTTATTTTTTTGGAGGTAATGGATATATTTATTATCTTGATTCCGGTGATGATACGTATATGTCCAAACACATCAAATCGTATACATTAAATATGTGCTATTTTTATATACCAATAACACCTCAGTAAAAACTTAAAAAATAAATACCACACACCTAAGTCAAATTTTCCTCACCAAAAATGTAATTCACAGGGATATAATTAAGTCTGTTGGTGGATGAAGTGTTCAAGGTTATTCTGTTTAATCTAAATCTTAAAACCTGAACATGAATAATTCGTGAAGAGGGAATTTTAGTAAAAGGAGTAGTATGAAAAAATATATAGATACTAGAACATGAGATGTAATCAGAAATAATCAGTAATAATACTAAAAAGATAAGCTAGCTATCTTTTGAGTCATCTCAAATGCCAAATATAACTCTGATTGTTGCCCACCCAACAACAGTATCCCATGATCTTTTATTCATGCTTACATGCCTACCTTCAACTATTAACGATGAAAGTATTAGAATTTCTCTTTCCCAACTTTCCTTGAACCCACAACAGGGAATGTGATTCTATGCTGGACAATAGTTTCTGAGAAGAAATTTTCTATAAGGCTTATGGGAAAGTTTATTTTTTAAACACAAAAAAATTATTTCTAGGCATGTATGTCAAAAAAACTTTTTTTTTGATGATGTATCAGTAACTTTTTTTTTACATTGTACTATTCAATGAGTTTTTTCAATTATAGTTGGCATACAATACTATATTAGTTTCATTTGTACAGCATAATGACTAGAGATCTATATAACTCACAGAGTGATCACCCCACTAAATCTAGTACCCCTCTTCCCACGATATATTTATTACAACATTATTAACTGTGTACCTTATGCTATACTTTATATCTCCATGTCTATCTTATAAGTATCCATTTGTATTTCTTAATCCCTTTGCCCTTTTTTGCCATCCCCCCCAGCCCCACTCCCATCTAGTAACCCTCAAAATATTCTCTGTATCTATGTTTATTTCCGTTTCCGTTGTTGTCGTTTATTATTTTGTTCTTTAGATTCCACATGTGTGTGAAATCATGCGATATTTGTCTTTCTCTATCTGACCCTCTAAGTCCATCAAGGCAATATCTTCTTCCATCCCCTTCCTTTTAGTCTGTGTGTGTCTTTTAATCTGAAATGAGTCTCTTGTAGGCAGCATATGTAGGAGTCTTGTTTTCTTATCCATTTAGCTTCTCTATCTTTTGGTTGGCACATTTAATTCTTTTCCATTTGAGGTACTTATTGGTAGGAATGTACTTATTACTATTCTTTATTTCTGTTTTTGATACATTTTTTTTCTTCTTAAAGAAGTCCCTCCAGCATTTCTTGTAATATTGGCTTGGTGGTGATAAATTCCTTTCGCTTCCTTTTGTCTGGGAAGCTCTTTATCTGTCTTTTGACTTGAAACGATCTCTTTGCTGGCTAAAGTATTTTTGGTTGTAGATCCTGGGTTTTCATCACTTTGAATATTTTGTACCAAGCCCTGCTGTCCTGCATAGTTTCTTTTGAGAAATCAGCTTCCAGTCTTTTGGGCGCTCCCTTATGGTTTGCTCACTACTTTTCTCTTGCTGCTTTTAAGATTCTCTCTTTGTATTTAACCTTTGGTATTTTAATTATGCTCTGTCTTGGTGTGGGCCTCTTTGAATTCATCATTTTTGGGACCCTCTGAGCTTCCTGGGGTTGCATGTCTATTTCCTTAACCAGGTGAGGGAAGTTTTCCGTCATTATTTCTTAAAATAGCTCTTCAACTTCTTGTTCTCTCTCTTTGGGTACCCTGTGACACGGATGTTTTTACATTTAATTTCATCCTATAGGATCCTTAAATTATTATTATAGTCTTGGCTTTCTTCTTGCCATTCTTATTGGATGCCCTTGGCTTCCCCATCCTCTATATTGGTGGTTCGATCCTCTTCTTCATCCACTCTGTTGATTCCCTCCAATATACTCTTTATCTTGGGTAATGTATTTTTCATTTCTGACTGGTTCTCTTTTATAAATTCCATTTCCAGTTTTATGTTTTTTATCTCTTTGTTAAAGTTCTCACTGAGTTCATCTACACTTCCCCTGAGTTCATTGAGCATCTTTATAGCCAGTGTTTTGAACTCTGCATCTGTTTGATTGCTTGACTCCATTATTCCTGGATCTCTGTTCTGTTCTCTCATATGGTTTCT
Organism: Pteropus alecto; assembly: GCF_000325575.1. Lineage (NCBI taxonomy): Eukaryota > Metazoa > Chordata > Mammalia > Chiroptera > Pteropodidae > Pteropus > Pteropus alecto. Next base: position 241,543 of record NW_006443132.1, on the reverse strand, counting down.
GTTTCTTTGTCTTCAAATTTTGGCTGCCTTTCTGTGTCTGTTTCTATGTACTAAGCAAAGCTCCTAAGTCTTCCAGTCTTATTAGCTTTGTGTAATAGGTGTCCAGTGGCACAGTCCGGAGAGGGGTTCAGCTGCAGGTCAAGTTTGGCCCCAGCCTGTGCCCCTCTGGGGCCACTTGTTAAAACGGAGCAAGCAATCCACAGCTGCTGTGTGCTTATAGTTGCCTCAAGAGGCCATGCCAGAAACCAAGGCCAGCTGCGAGCAGTGTCAGTCTTGGAGTTGGCTCATCAAAGAGCGCCGGACTCACAGAGGACACAACTGGATGTGGCTTGGGTGGGGCCTTGAGTTGGGGGAGGCGAGGTTTCAGGGAATCCTTTGGGCGGAGCAACCTCTGTTATTCCGTTTGATGACATCTTGGCTATGGCGGCGCTGTGTCCGCGCACTGGTATGGGGGAGGGCTCAACAGGGAACAATGGATACCACGGGCACTTCTGTCTCGAGCAAGTTTTGCCTCGGCCCTCACTCCTACAATGTCTCCCTGTAAGTCCCTAGTGACCCCTGCATGCAGCCTAATCGGCACTGGTGCTCAGAGTGAGCAGGTCTGTCACCCGGAAAATGCGCTCACGGACACAGCCTCTTTAAGAGGCATCTGCCGCTGCTGCAGCCCCTGTCTCACTCAACCGCTTGGGACCAGGCAGCCCTATGTCCTTGCCCCGTCCTACCTTCTGCCATTGCAGGGTGATTTCTTGGATTTTTTCCTAGTTGTATGGCTTGTTCATCCCAGGCAATCTTTCCTTGCTGCTGCTCCTTGTTTCTGTCACAACTTTGATTTGGTTGCCAGAGGGATGAACAGAGCCTCTATCATCTATGTCATTTTTTTTCCTATAACTTTTTTTTTTTGCTTTTTTTATAGAAGTTGCATTCCCTCTTCTTCCCCACAGTATCACATTTGTAACTTATGTATTTATTGCCGAGTAATTTGAGCCTTATATTTATCATAGAATGGTTTAGACAGTATTTCACCAAGGGAAAAACAATCTTTTAAGATTCTGAAGGATTTAAACCATTTTTCCATGTGTTGTATGTGAGCTCATCTAAATGTTTCCTGTACCATTTGCAAAGAGAAGACAATGATTGACTCTTAAACTGGTGGTGAAATGTTTATGCCCAGGTGTCAACCTCTGGAGACAACATGGTGGAGTGCCAACTGGAGACACACAATAACAAGATGGTCACCTTCAAGTTCGATGTTGATGGTGATGCACCAGAGGATATTGCAGACTATATGGTAAGTACAATAAAACCAAATGATTTTTTTCCTTTAGTGTTTTTGTCTCTTTTTTCCCTCTAAGTCTCCCCCCATTTATTCAGAGCCATCTTTTTTTTAGGTTACTGTTAGTTTTTAAAATTTGTACAGAGCTAAATTGATTATGATAAAGAAGTCACTGCACCTCCTCTAGTTTCAGTATATATATCTGCAAAATATGAGGAGGTTTAATTAAAAGATGATCTAGGTCAGTGTTTCTTATCCCTGGCTGCATGTTAAAATTACCTGAAGAAACTTTTTAAAAACACTTCCCTGGGCCCCTAATTAAAGCGGAATCTTTGGAGGTGAGGCCTAAGCATCAATAGTTTGTAAAGTTCCCCAATTAATTCTAATTTCTTAGCTACTGATATAAAGTCTTACATATGGGTGTTTAAGTAATGTTCATCATCTCATTTAGTTTTCATATTTTTTTGAATTGTTAGGCTTAAGTTAGTATTTTTCCCTTTTTTTTTAAATGGGGATGGGCTACAGTGGCATGAAGGGGCAGGATGGGCTACAGTGCCAGTTTCCTGTGGCTATACATTCCTGGCCAAATAGAATTAAACATTTTAAAAGTTAAAAGTTCTGTCAGTTCTGCCTCTTGCTTAACATAGTATTTTCTGAACGATCTCTAAGCCATTCATTATTATCTTTAGAGATGCTTCATTTTGTGATTTGTGATTTAAAAGCTTTTGGGTTAGGACATTTAGTTTTAAACATAAACATTGCCTCAGTTATGTTCTTTAAATGCCAGATAGTTTTAAAAATCTGGCTTCTCTGGTAGTGCCAATCTGACAAATGTCAGTGGTCTCAAAATAGAATAATTTATGGCATTTTATTGTTGGTCTTTGTTAATTTTGTTTTGGCATTTGGATCAAAATACTTAATTTTAATGGTAATAACTGTACGGTGTCAAGTAGGTACTAGACTGGTCAGGGGGATCAGTTCGTAAATTATATAAATGTCTAATCACTATGCTGCACACCTGAAGCTAATATAAAATAATGCTGAATGTCACTGTAATTGAAAAATCAAAAAAAGGGGAAACAAGGTGAAGGCAAATAAGAAGTTCAAATTTCCAGGTATAAAACAAATAAGTCATGGAGATGTGGTGTACAGCATAGAGAATATAGTCAATAATATTGTGATAACATTGTACAGTGTCAGGTGATTGCTGGACATATATATCATGGCAATCACTTCTTTAGGAATATAAGTATTGAGCAACTATGGTGTATACCTGAAACTAATACAATATTGTATGTTAGCTATATTTTAATAAAAATCTTTAAAAAATAAATACTTAATTCTAATTTAGTTTTCATTAGTGTAGTCACCACTGATACAGTGTTATAATTTTGAAGAAACTAAATTCATTCTTGTGAACAGACTTACTTTTGCCTTTGGGCAGGTTGAAGATAACTTTGTGCTGGAAAGTGAGAAAGAAAAATTTGTAGAAGAATTGAGGGCTATTGTAGGTCAAGCCCAGGAGATCCTACATGTCCACTCTGCTGCAGAAAGAGCCACTGGAGTTGACTGTATTTCCGTGGAATCCATCAGTAGCCAAGTAAGAGCAATTGTTTAGCAAATAGGTCTTCTCGGATATGTATCAAGAACTTCTTTATTTATCTGTTCATTTTTAATTCAGGCAGGATCATCTGAACAAGTACAGATAAATTCTGCATCCACACAAACCAGCAGTAAGTATATTTAATAAAATTTACCATTTGGCTTTTGAAGTGAAACATTTGGAAACTTTAATTTACACATCTTCATTGGGAAAGGTGTTAGCCAATAAAGGAATTTGACACATTGTTAATGGAGGCTTTCTCACACTTCGAAATGACTTTATAGCCCAGAAGAAAGAAGTATATGAAGAAGTAAAACCATTTTCCAAATTTCCTCCAAGTGTTGGTTCTTTTTTTGATTAATTTGTTTCTGAGTTGTTGTGTGGTATCTTACCAGAAAAGGAGTCACAGTACTGATGGCCTTTAATGGCTTTACTGTTCGAACTTAACTGGTAAGTTTTTTTTTTTTCCCCTCATGATATGAGATGGACAGAAACTTTCTTACCTAAAATCATAATGTTCTAAGTATACCTCATGTTTTAATAGTCTTGATTTAATATCTTGATTTCATTCCATCAGTGATATGCTTCTGCTTGCTCTGATCACTAAGTTTTTGTAAATCAGATACCAAATGTACTTTCAGGGACTATAAATGGGGTCCTCCATTTTCTTTTCTGACGACTTTATCTCTCCATTCTTCTCAGCTCTGGTCATGGGTATATTTAGAGTATCTGAGAGTGGGAGAAGAGCTATAGACAAATGAGGACCTCTGAAGGAATTATAACGACATGAAGAAGCAACAGGTGGTGTAGGAGTCATGCAACCAGATACCATTACTCTGAAATTTAGTTTGTGTCAGAATATCAAGGTCCTCCTCTGTCTTCTTTTTCTCATTAGCTGGAGCCTGAGCAGATTTGTGACTGACAAAGTAGGGAAAAGTTTAAAAGAGAATTACTTATTTGAATAAGTTTACAACAAAGGAGTAAAGGAGCTTATTTTACTTTATTTTTTTAAGTTGTCATACAGTAAAATTGGCTTTTTTTTTTCTTTTGATGTCCAGTTCTGTAAATTTTAATACTTGTGTAGATTTGTGTAAGCACCACCATAATCAGGATACAGAACAGGAAACGTAGGTTTTAATGGTAAAAGAGCTTTCCATTTTCTCTCCCTCAAAGTGCCCTGCTTTTAACTGCTACTGATACAGTGTTTGTTTCAGTAGACTCTGAATCCTTCTCTAAAGACATCTTATGCCTAGTTTTTTAGAGCAGGGGTCCCCAACCCCCTGGACCACAGATGGGTACCAGTCTGTGGATGGGTACCGGTCTGTGGATGTGTACCAGTCTGTGGCCTGTTAGGAACTGGGCCACACAGCAGGTGGTGAGTGGCTGGCAAGTCAGCGAAGCTTCATCTGTATTTTCAGCCGCTCCCCAGCACTAGCATCACTGCCTTGGCTCCACCTCAGATCATTAGGCATCAGATTCTCATAGGAGCACCCGCCCCTGGTGCCAAAAAGGTTGGGGACCACTGCTTTAGAATATTTGTCAGGATTGGGAGGTGTAGTCTTATAAATAAGACATATCCTAATGTTGGAAATGGAGATAAAAAACAAATTGCTATTTTAACTTTGTTTCCTTAGTCAATAAGGTAAATATACTGACAACTGTTTAGCATATTAAATTTTGCTAATTCTTTCTACAGATGAATCTGCTCCTCAGTCATCCCCAGTTGGTCGGTGGCGATTCTGTATCAATCAAACAATAAGAAACCGTGAGGCTCAATATCCTTCTCTTCAGCAGTCTATGTCTACAGTTCCTGGGCTACACCCACTTTCTAGTAAGTGTTCATTCTCTGTCGACTTTATCCAGACTTGGAGGATGGGGGATGCAAAATATGGACCATATCTTCAACTTATTTTCATGGATATTTTGTGCTTATGAGAATTTTCATAAGTATTTTTAAAGATGTTAATAATAGGGTCTAACTTAAGCCATTTTTATTTAATAATTATGGAAAAATAAAAGGTTTTCTTTTTTTCCTCGACAGGTTGAATTATGTATATTTTGAGTCTTATTTTAAAAAGTATTTTCACATACGTTCTCGTTTACCCCTTGCTCTTCCTATCCTTTTGAGTTTGAGTACTACTCCATGCTTTGTACTTACCAATATGTGCTTAGCCATTCTTTGTTATTGTTCCAGGTCCAAGAAACACAAATAATAAGGAAATATCACAGGACACACTGCTCACTCTAGAAAATAATCCATGCCAGCGTATACTTTTCACCTCCAAGCCAGAACACAAGGATGTAGTTGATGGTAAGATTTCTGAATGTGCCAGTGTAGAAACTAAGCAGCCAGCTATGCTTTATCAAGTGGAAGATGACAGGCATATAATGGCACCAGTTGCTAGTAGTTCCAGTTATACTGCTACTTCAGTTTGTGCAGTTCCCATTGAATGTGAGGGACACACCAACCAAGCAGGCACATTCCTACCTGTGTATCCGTGTCACCAAGCTGCCAGTCAGGCTGATGGACTTACAGTCCCTCCTGGCGAGTCAACTGAGATTGCTGGTAACTCTCTTACAACTCCAGTATTTATGTCTGATCAAAAGCCACAATCCTTATCAGTGCAGCAGCCAACTATGGATGCAGAGTTTATTTCCCAAGAAGGAGAAACCACAGTGAACACTGAAGCAAATTCTCCTAAGACTGTCATTCCCATTCAGACCCCTGGCCTTGAACCGACTACCCTTCTACCCACTACTGTCCTGGAATCAGATGGGGAAAGACCTCCAAAAATGGAGTTCGCAGATAACCGAATTAAAACTCTGGATGAAAAATTAAGAAACTTGCTCTATCAGGAGCATAGCATATCTAGCATCTATCCTGAGAGCCAGAAGGATACCCAAAGCATAGACTCTCCATTTTCTTCCTCTGCTGAAGATACACTCTCGTGTCCAGTGCCAGAAGTCATAGCCATCAGTCACAGTGGAATTCAAGATAGTCCTGCACAGTCCCCTAATTTTCAGCAGACAGGCTCTAAGATTCTGCCCAATGTGGCTGCAAGTCAGCCTGATAACATATCAGTGTTCAAAAGGGACCTGAATGTGATAACTTCCGTATCCAGCGAATTATGTTTACATGTAAGTATAATTCTTTCTAACCAATTCCTTATCCTTATATGTTTAAAGAAATTCCCTCTTTTCTAAAGTTCTGTTCTTTGGAAGGAAATTGTCTGCCACAAGATTCTGAGGTTGCAGGTATTTAAGAAGGCCATGACTTAGGCTGCAGGTGCCCAGAACTTCTCAATACAGATGGCAGAACTATCTGTGGTGAGAGAGCCCTCTGGTGAATTAGCTAGGAACTTGTGTCTATTTTTGTATTAATGACAAGAACAGCACTGACTTATAGATTGTTTTAGTTAATAGGAAAAACTTACTTTTAGATTTCCACTTAAAAATTCCTGTTATCAGTTTCTTTTAAAAAATTTTATGGTTTTTAATTTAATTTTGTTTTGTGGATTTTAATTTATTTGAAAAATATTTTTTAAAGAAAGTAAAAATGATCCATAATCTGAAGACTTGTTTTTTTAAGTTATGTCATATGGGAATTTCATGTCCCTTTTCTTTCTTTCCAAATCACAGAGGTAACCATTATCTAGTGTTTATCTACTATTTGGTATTTACCCTTCTCGACATAAACTTACAGAAGTCTAGTTACATACCTAAGCTTACACAGGTCTATTTACATACTTGCAACATTTTATTTATAAAAATAGGATTGTGCTATATACATATTGGTCTGCAACTTGATTTTTTTAATTTTACAGTATATCATAGACATCATTCTAAATTTTTACCATTGTTTCTCTTTATTTTTGTTATTATATAAGTTGTATTTGCATGTATATAAAGTAAAATCCACCCACTTCTAAACCTTTAGACATAGCTGTTAATAAATCTTTCCAGACATGGTTTTAATTAATATACACATATTTATATAGACATATTTCTTTATATGTATTATATAGTTACAAAGACATAGATACATATTATATATTTATATATGCTTCTTTACATACATATGCTGTTCTGCGTTTATTTTCATTTATTATAGACATCTATTCATGTCAATACACGTAGTTCCACCTTACTTAACTTTTTTATTATAAATATTATTTTTCAATTACAGTTGACATTCAATATTATATTAGTTTCAGGTGTACAACATAGTGATTAGACATCTTTATAACCTATGAAGTGATCACTTAACTTTTTTTTAATCTGCAGATAAGCACATTATTATCAAATGGTTCAACATCAGTATAACACTTAACTTTTTAAACAACATAATATTCTATATTGAACAGATAAAATTTAAATATTTACTTTTTGGTAAATGAGTAATTTTAAATTATTCAATTAATACATAAACACAAAAGCCATTCAGAAGGATAAAAAAGTAAATGTAATTGTTGAAATCAAAAACAGACTCACAAATATAGAGGACAATCTGGTGATGGCCAGAGGGGTGGGGGTTGGGGGACTGGGAGAATGGGGTGAAAGGTTAAAGAAGTACAAATTAGTAGTTGATAGATGAAGGGGATGGGGAGCACATAGGGAATGCAGTCAGAATTAATATAATGGCTAGGTATAGAGCCAGAGGAGAGAAAGAGTAATCAGGGGGATCATTTCATAAACTATAAATGTCTAATCTGTGTCCTGTATACTTGAAACTAATAATAAAATTAAATAAAAAACTTAAATGAAAGTCATTGTGTTAACACTCTCTCACACCCTATTATACTTTCCAAATACTATTAAGTTCTTGGTCTTAATTCTTTTGGTCATTGCCATTAATAACTTGTAAATATATATTCATCTATTTTTTAATTTACTAATTTTAGATAATACCTATTGACTCACTGCTATGAATGGTGAGGAGATCATTATATTTTCTCTTTCTTCCACTTTTCTTCCCTATACACTTCTCAGTTTTTATTACTTTATTGCTTTTTAACATTGGTAAAGTTTTAATATCTACATTTTTTTCTGTAACAATTGGTTGTGCTTTTTATTATATATGTTATCTAATGATAATGTAATGTGATTAGAACCATAAAAAATTAAATGTAATTCTCTGTCATTTAAACTTCGATGCTCAAAGGAGACTTTTCCAAGTGTCAAGGTCAAATGGATTCTTTTGTTGGTTTCAAGTGTCCATTGCTACATCTTGGTCAAAATTACCTGTTACTGTTTCTGGGGTTCTAAAATTTATTTTTTCTCTCCAAAATGCTTTTATGAGTATTATTTTTAAATAATTACATGGGTGACTAATTTTTTTTAATGTCCAATAGTTACATGGGTGACTAATTTTTTTTTAATGTCCAAAAATGTCTTTATTTTGTTTCATACTTGGTTGATTAAGTACATATGGTAGGATAATTTTGAGTTAGTTTCTGTGTATGGTATGAGATAAGGGTCCAGCTTTATTATTTTGTATGTAACTATCCAGTTTTTCCAGCACCATTTGTTATTCTCTTGGTCATTATTATAAATGAAATTATTTTCTTAATTTTCTTTTCAGAGTTTTCATTGCTACTATATAGAAATACAACTGATTTTTGAGTGTTGATTTTGTAACCTACAACTTGGCTCAGTTTGTTTATTAGCTCTAACAGCTATTGAGTATTATTTAGGATTTTCTATACAGTATATAAGATCATATCATCTGTGAATAGAAAGTTTTACTTCTTCATTTCCTGTTTTACTTACCTATTAACTTTCATTTCATACTTTACATCTTTTTGTATTAAGAAACTTTCTCAATTTATAAGCTGTTTCCAATGTCCTATTCAGCTATTTTATATGTCGAGGATTATATTTTTAATTTCCAGTAACTATAGTTCATTATTTTTCTTATGGGAGTAGTATATTCACACATCTCTTGAAGATATTAGAGTCTTAATCTATGTTATTAATGCTATTTCCTTGACTAGTCTTTTTTTTAAACCGATGTCTTTTATTTTTTCAAATACATATTATTAAGTTTGTGGAGATAACATCTCTATATTTACTATATATAATTTTTAACTTTTTTATTTCTTTGTAATTACAGTTGACATTAAATATCATTTTATATTACTATCATGTATACAACATACTGATTAGACATTTATATAATTTGCGAGGTGATTTCCTCTCACAGTTTAGTACCTACCTGGTACTATACACAGTTACTACAATATTATTGACTATATTTCCTATACTGTACTTCACATCTCTTTGACTATTTCATAACTACCAATTTGTGCTTCTTCACCCCTTCCTCTTTTTCACCCCACCCCCCAAAACTCTTCTCATCTGGCAACCAACAGTTTGTTCTCTTTCTACGAGTTTGTTCTCTATTGTTTCTGTTTTGTATGTTTGTTTATTTTGTTCTTTAGATTCCACATTTAAGTGAGATCATATGATATTTCTCTTTCTTTGTCTGATGTATTTCACTTAGCATAATACCTTCCAATTCCATCAATGTTGTTGCAAATGGTAAGATTTTATTCTTTATTATGACCAAGTAATATTCCATTATGTATATGTACCACTTCTTCTTTATTCAACCATCTATTGATAGTCACTTAGATTGCTTCCATATCTTGGCTATTGTAAATAATGCTTCAGTGAACATAGGGGTGCATATATCTTTTCGATTTAGTGTTTTGAATTTCTTCAGATAAATACCCAGAAGTGGAATCACTAGGTCATATGTTTTTAGTTTTTTTGGAGAACCTCCATATTGTTTCCATAGTGGCTGCACCAATTTGTAATCCCACCCCAGT
>NW_006443132.1:221742-231419 GCF_000325575.1 Pteropus alecto | reverse complement strand
CATATAGGCGGGGATTTATTTCTGGGCTCTCTATTCTGTTTCGTTGATCAGTGTGTCTCTTTTTATGCCAGTACCATACTATTTTGGTTACCATAGCCTTATAGTTCGATAGCAAGTAGCATAAGTCCAACTTTGTTCGTCTTTCTCAAGATTGCCGTGGCTATTTGGAGTCTTTTATGGTTCTATACAAATTTTTGGATTATCTGTTGTAGTTTTGTGAAAAATGCCATTGGTGTTTTGATAGGGATTGCATTGAATCTAAAAATTGCTTTGGGTAGGATGGACATTTTAATAATGTTAATTCTTCCTATCCATGAGCGTGATCTATGCATCCATTTATTTGTATACGCTTCAATTTCTTTCTTCAGTGTCATAATATTTTGAGTACAGGTTTTTTACCTCCTTGGTTAAATTTTTTCCTAGGTATTTTATTGTGTTTGATGCAATTATAAATTTGTATTTTTAATTTCTCTTTCTGATCATTCATCATTGGTGTATAAAAATGCAACTGACTTCTGAATATTAATTTTGTATCCTGCTACTTTACTAAATTCATTTATGAGTTGTAATAGTTTTTTGGTGGAATCTTTAGGGTTCTCTCTATATAGTATCATGTCATCTGCAAATAATGACAGGTCTACTTCTTTCCAATTCAGACGCTTTTTGTTTCTTTTTCATGTCTGATTGCTGTGGCTAGAACTTCAAATGCCGGGTTGAATAAAAGTGGTGAAAGTAGAAATCCTTGTCTTGTTCATGATCTTAAGGAAAACAATTTTAGTCTTTCCCCATTGAGTATGATGTTAGCTGGGTGTTTGTCATATATAGCCTTTATTATGTTGAGGTATATTCCCTCATTTCCACTTTGTTGAGAGTTTTTATCATAAATGGATGCTGGATTTTGTCAAATGCTTTTTCTGCATCTATCAATATGATCATATCATTTCAATTTGTTAATGTGGTGTATCACATTCATTAATTTGCAGATTTGCAGATACTGGATGAGCCTTGCATCTAATGAATGAATCCCATATAATCATGGTGTATGATCTTTTTAATTTATTGCTGGATTTGGTTTAGTAATATTTTGTTGAGGATTTTTGCATCTATGTTCATTAGGGATATCCATTTATAATTTACTTTTCTTTGTAATGTCTTAGTCTGGTTTTGGAATCAGGGTAATAGTCACCTTGTAAAAAGAATCAGGGAGCTTTCCCTCCTTTTCAATTTTTTGGAATAGTTTGAGAAGAATAGGTGTTCATTCTTCTTTGAATGTTTGGTGAAATTCACCTGGGAAGCTATCCAATGGTCTAGGACTTTTGTTTGTGGGGAGTTTTGTGATTACTCATTTGATTTCGTTGGTAATAATTCTTCTGTTGAGATTTTCTGTTTCTTCTTGACTTATTCTTGGAAGATTGTATGTTCTAGGGATGTATTTATTTTTTCCAGATTGTTCAATTTGTTGGCCTACAATTACTTGTAGTATTTTCTTAAAAAATTTTGTTTTTCTGTGGTGTCAGTTGTCACCTCTTTTATTTCTGATTTCGGTTTTTTTTTTTTTTTTTGATGTATCTGGTAAAAAGTTTATAAATGTTGTTTAGCTTTTCAAATAACCAGTTTTTGATTTCATCGATCTTTTGTAATGTTTTTTAGACTCTATTTTATTTATTTCTGCTCTGATCTTTATTTTTTCCTTCCTTCTACTCACTTTGGCTTTGTTCATTTTACTTTTTCTAATTCCTTTAGGTGTAGGGTTAGATTGTTTGAGATTTTTCTTTGTTTGAGTGTTTATTTGAGATTTTTCTTGTTTCTTGAAGTAGGCTTATATTGCTATGAATTTCCCTCTTAGGACTGCTTTCTCTGTGTTCCATAAATTTTGAGTCATTGTTGTTTTTATTTTTATCAAGATATCTTTTGAGTTCTTCATTGATCTTGTTGTTAACCCATTTGTTGTTTAGTAGCATGTTATTTAGCCTTCATGTGTTTGTGTGGATTTTGGTATTTTTCTTGTAATTGAGTTAATTTCTTACCATTGTGGTTGGAGAAGATGCTTGTTATGATTTCAGTGTTCTTAAATTTATTTAGACTTGTTTTGTGGCCTAACTTGTGGTCTATTTTAGAAAATGTTTTGTGTATACATAAAAAGAATGTATAGTCTCTTGTTTTGGAGGTTACATGCTCTAAAAATATCAAATTTATTTGTTGAAAGATCTCTCTCTTGATGTCTATGGGATGTTAAAGTCCCCTACTATGACTGTAGTGCTGTCAATCTCTCCGTTTCTGTTGGTTAATATTTACTTTATGTATTTAGGTGCTCCTGTACTGGTTTCACAAATAAGGGTTATATCCTCTTGCTGGATTGATCCCTTTATTATTACCTAATGTCCCTCTGTCTCTTATTATAGCTTTTGTTTTAAAGTCTATTTTGTCTGATATAAGTATTGCTTTTTCAGGGTTTTTTGTTTCCTTTCGCATAAAATATCATTTTCCATTTATTTCTCTTCAATCTGTGCATGTCTTTCAATCTGGAGGGGGTCTCTTGTCGACAGCATATGATGGGTCTTGTTTTCTTATCCATTCAGCTCTTCTGTGTCTTTTGATTGGAGCATTTAATCTGTTTGCATTTAAAGTGATTATTGATAGGTACATTGTTATTGCCATTTTATTACTCATATTTATGTTCTTTGTTTGTTTGTTTTTCCACTTCTTTTTAAAGAATTCCCTTTAACGTTTCTGGTAATACTGGTTTGGCAGTGATGAATTTCTTTACCTTTTTTTTTTTTTTTCCGTCTCGGAAGCTCTTTATCTCTCTTTTAGTTTTAATTGATAGCCTTGAGAGTCTAGTTTTAGTTTTAAGTTCTTGTTTTTTATCACTTTTAATATTTCATGCCAATCCCATCTGGCCTGCAAAATTCCTATTCTGAAATCAGCTGACAGTCACATGAAAGGTCCCTTGTAGGTAAGGAACTGCTTTTCTCTTGTTGATTTTAAGATTCTCTGTCTTTAACATTTGGCATTTTCATTATGATGTGTCTTGGTGTGGACCTATTTGGGTTCCTGGTTTTTGGGATTCTCTGAGCTTCCTGGACTTGTATGTCTCTTTCCTTTGCCAGATTAGGGAAGTTTTTCCGTCATTATTTCTTTAAATAGGTTCTGAATTCCTTGTTCTCTCTTCTTCTGGCACCTCTATGATGCAAATGTTGTTATATTTGATGTTGTCTCAGAGGTCCCTTAAACTATCCTCATTTAAAAATTTTTTTTCTTTTTGCTGTTTCAATTGGCTATCTTCTGTTTCCTTGTCTTCCAAATTACTGATTTGATCCTCTGCTTCATCTAATCTGCTGTTAATTCCTTCTTATGTGTTCTTCATTTCACTTGTTATATTCTTCATTTCTGAGTGGTTCTTTTCTCTGGTTTCTATGTCTTTTTTTTTTTTAACTTTCTATCTTTCTGTTAATGTCTCACTGAGATCATATATTTTTCTCCTACATTCATTGAGCATACTTATAACCAATGTTTTTAATTCTGTATCTGGTATATTGCTTGCCCCCATTTCATTTAGTTCTTTTTCTGGAGTTTTCTCCTGTTATTACATTTGGGACATGTTTCTTTGTTTTCTCATTTTGGCTCCCTTTCTATGTTTGTTTCTATGTATTTGGTAGAGCTGCTATGTCTCCAGTTTTAGTAGAGAGGCCTTATGTAGTAAGTGTCTTGTGGAACCCAATGACATATTCTCCATGGTCATCTGAGCCAGATGCTCCCAAAATGTCCCTTGTGTTGGTTGTGTCTACCTTTCTGTTGTTGTTAAACCTAGGTTGCTGTTGGCATGTCAGTGGGTGGGATTGACCCTCAGGCTGTGAGGATTGGCCATGACCACAGTATATGAACTGCTGTGTGGGGGCTGACCCCATGGAGTAGGATTTGCCCCAGAGGATTTTGGATCCTGCTGAGACTACCATTTGGGGTACCATTTGTGGCGTTCATAGGTGGTGTTCTGTTGTGGTCTGGAGCTAGCCACTGAGTATGTTTTTGGGGGGCCTTTTGGGAGGGGCTCCTATGTAGACCAAGTTCCGCCACTGCCTGTGACTGGCTTAGGGCTACCTGGAAGTAGCTGCAAAGCTATCTCCAGTAGGTCACTGCATGTGCTGGACCTGGAGGCATGTTGTAGATGCTACGCTGCAGACCGAGACCTGCTGCTACCAGTACCGGGCCTGGGGCAGCTCAGCAAATGGCCCAGGCATCCCGAGGCTTGCCACCACCTTGTTGGCTAGTCCTTTGTTTGTTGAGTTTAGTATTTTCTTATTGTGTTGCTTTCCCACAAGTGTTTGGCGATTCTTAGTTATGTACTCATCTTTTATTTTCCCCATGAGATTTCTTGCTTTTCTGTAAATGCTGTACACAATTACTGTAGCCTTTTTTCAATAATTGTGAGAAAGGTGTGAGATATGCTTCTTGGCACTGGATAGTGCATGTTGTTTCTCATGCTGCCCAGAGGGTGGCCTAGTAGCTAGTCTTCAAAAGCAGAAGGTCTTCTCCTTCCTCCTAGAAGTTGTCTCCTCCCTACATTGCTGACCTTCCTCTTGGCCACAGATATTTTCCTCTCACCACTCATTTGGGAGCAGATGACTCTGCAGTCTTTTGTTTGCTGTGGAGTTGGGGAGAGAAGGGCCAGAACTGCGTAGCTGTACCTTCTTTTGTACCCCAACCAGTTTCACTCTTCCACTCGGTGAGTATCTACTGAGTAGAGATAAGTCAAGATCTCTGTTTTTGTAGAGCTCACATTCTAGTGGGGGAAGATAGACCATATAGACATAAATAAAGTAATTAAAGTAAAGGGCTATGATAGAGTAGGGGATTGCTTTATATAGGGTGTTCAATGAAGCACTTGTATTTGATGTTGACATTCATGAGTAGAGACCTGTTCAAGGAACCCAAGGCAGGCCAGTAAGTAGGAAGGCATTATAAGATAATGTCAAAGAGGCAAATAGGAGGCAGATGGTGTAGAGCTTTTAAAATGTTTTAGCTAACCACTCATCCTTTTGGTTGGCCAGGGCTCTCTCCTGCCCATATTAGCCACTTAAATTCTCAGCATTTTGAAACAGTACCTACGTATGTCATGGGCTGCTTTTTCCTCCTTTAATTGTATATGCATATGTCTACATCTGTTTTTCCTGTCATGTCTATGTATTTGGATTGGTAAAGGAGGCTAGAACTTGTATTTAATTTACTATACTGATCCCATTATTACTTATTAAAAATATTTTCTGTAACTTTGGTGGGACCAATGTAACACTTTCTAAATTGTAATTTTAAGAGTATTTTTTCTCTTTATGAAAGTAGTAGTATTACTATTCTAAAATGGGTCTTTGCAAAATAAAAACATTGTTCAGAATTTTATTTTCAGTAACTGCTGCTGACCTGCTCTAAGTGTTAATAATTCTCACTCATGCCTGCAGTATACTTAGTGCTGCTTAGGTTGTCTTCCTTCAGACATAGGTTCAATTCCATTCTTTGAGCTTTTCAACACTCTTAATTTTCTAGAGTAGTGGTTACCATTCTCATGTTTTTTAAAGTATTTGTAGTTGTATATATTAATTTTTTACATTAATTACATGGAATTTATTTTTAAAGTACTCATTTAGAGTATAATAGTTAATTCTGACTTTTTAGGGGAGGGGTGAGAAGACAAGAAGGTGAGAGAGTGATTTTATAGCCAGCTGTAGCCTGATGGTTACAAGTTTTAGAGCATGAATTTGAAATAATTTTGAGGTCCATTGTGAATTTCTGTATGCTTACATAAAGAAACTTGATTTGGTAATATTTCTCTGTAAATCTAAATGCCTAGTTATCATATATTTCTATGTTATCATTTATGTCAGGTCTCTTAACTCAAATAACAAACAAATAAAATTTTTATTTCAATATTATAGGGTTTCAATAACCTTTTTAGTAAATTGGTACATATGAAGGAAATAATTTTAATTTTCAGTTTTCAAAGTTGCTGTAAGGAAAAATATTTTAGGGTAGAAGATTAATATTCTGTTCTTTTACTTATATCTGAAGTCTAAATTATATTTTTAAAGAAAAGGGAAGGCTTAATTTCTGTACGTTAAATACTTCAGGTTCAGTATTCATAGCATTCTATATTTGATTACTGATTAGTTTATACAAGAGACTGCAGTGATATAAACAATTGCTTCACCTTACCTAAATTATTACCATTTTGTTTTTTCTCTTTTTGTCTCCATTAGGAGATGTCCCCAGATGCTTCACTTCCAGGAGATCCAGAGGTCTGTCCTGCTGCTGTGTCAAGCATTGGAGCCATTCGTCTGCAGACAGGAGGTGGATATTTTGGCCTAAGCTTTACTTGTCCTAGTCTCAAAAATCCTATTAGCAAGAAATCCTGGACTCGCAAATTAAAAAGCTGGGCATACAGGCTACGGCAGTCAACCAGCTTTTTCAAGAGATCAAAAGTCTGTCAAGGTAGTGTGCTTACAGTCAGGGACATAGACTAGGTAACATCACTTTTCATTTACTTGTTTTTTTTTTGTTTTGTTTTGTTTCATTTTCAAATCTTGCCACTTTTTCCATGTAGCCCATGTATATGACATGTCTCATTAATGTCATTGCCATTTTATTTTTCCTTTTGTAGCAATTTTGAATTTATAGTTATTCATTTCATATAGATACTAAGTCTCAAGATAAATCTTGCAATGTCTGATTTAGAGTTAGGGACTTCTACAATGTTGCTAATTACATTAATACTTTTTAATTGTCTAGCAGGAGTTAAGTTTTTTCTACTTTTCTTCATTTTTGGTAATGAAAACAAATTTAGTCTTAAACAATTTTCTCTTTTCTGCTTACAATTTGGCAAAACTTGCAGTGGAAACAGAAGATATGAGATCAGCAGTTGCTCCTGATCCCATTCCTATGACAGGAGAGTCCACAGCTAATACTAGAGCTTTGAGTAGCTGTAAAGCAATGAGTGGATCATTTCAGCGGGGTCGGTTCCAGGTTTGTGTCTTTGGTTTAATCCTTATCTACAAGGGCATTATAACAGGTAACAGCGTTGAAGACCATGGTCTGTAGATGATACTTATTTTAAATGTAGATAATTGTCATATTTGATTTGTTCCCCTTATATGCATCCCTTCACCGTTTGAAGCCATCCAATAAAGGTGAGTCTAAAGAAATAGGGATTTTAGTAGATGGAAGAGAACAGAGAAGGAGGTCCTCATTTTTATAAATCCAATTTCATGTCCTTTAGAATCTTGGCAAATTTAATTGTAAGTTTTTTTTTTAATTGTGGAATTTTATTTGAGCAATACAAAGCTAACTTTCTTTACCCAAAGGGACCAATTTAAACACCGAATATGGGGAATATAGATGGGATGTTTAAGTTTTGGTATTATCAATATTTGTATATCACAAGCAAACTATCCACTTTCTGTGCCATATATATTCGATATATATATTGAATTTCTTTGTGGGTTTATTCTTTGATTAAGCAGAGCCAGCCACTTTTGCCTTTTTATATCTCAGGTGATTACAGTTCCTCAGCAGCAGTCAGTGAAAGTGACATCTTTTGGAATCGAACACATACCAACGTTCAATGAAATGACAGGCCATTCTAGTGAGGAAGCTCTAGTGTTTACTGAAACAGCAAAGGCTCAGTTGGTAGATATGGAACCTGCCATGCACAATCCACAAACTTTATTTTCTCCTCAGAAGTTACGAGATCTTCATGAAACCTTTAAGGAAGATAAAATAATTCTCAAGCAAGGTGATAACTTCTCATCTTTCAGCACAGTTTGCGAGACTGATGTATCTCCCATGACCCCAGAAAAGGAATTGGAAGAAAATTCAACCACAGGAAGTAGCATGCAGTGTGGATCTGAACTGTTGCTTAAAGAGGGAGATATACTTTCTGTAGGCAAACAGCCTAGCTCTGATAGCGAATTTTCAGCCACTCTTGCTGGCAGAGGGAAATCAGTGGCAAAGACTCATCCACAGATTGATCAGTGCTTACCGCTCCATGAAGAAAAAGCCTTTGCTCATACACAGAGCTCACTCTTTTATTCGCCATCTTCCTCAATGAACAGTGATGATGAGTCAGAAATAGAGGATGAGGACTTAAAGGTGGAGCTTCAAAGATTACGAGAAAAGTAAGAACTGTTTCTCTTTTGTCACCAATCTTGTTGCCCTGGGTTTTATAGAACTAAGTGTTTGATTGTTAGCTAATTTAGGAGTGGTAACATTTTAATGATTAAAAACTACAAAGATATTATCAGATTCCATAGGTTAAGAGTCAGTCCCACAAGTCAGTCCCACCTCAGATGCCAATCACATGTCCAGGTTGTATTATCTATGCTTCTGACTAGCCTATTATAAATTGGAGGGTCCCATGAGCCCTCCCTCAGGTTCAATTAATTTGCTTGAGTGGCTTATGGAACACAGAACCAGTTTACTTAGTAGATTATCAGTTTATTATAAAAGGATACAACTCAAGAATAACCAGGTGGCAAGGTATAAGGGAAGGGTCATGGAGCTTCCATGCCCTCTTAGGAGTGCCACTTTCCCAGCATTTCCAGGTGTTCACCAACCTGAAAGCTCTCCAAAACCCGTAATTCAGGAATTTTTATGGAAGCTTCATAAATCATTGGCCATTTGTGATTAATTCAGTCTCCATCCTCTCCCCTCCAGTGATAGGGGCAGAGGGCTGATAATTCCTACCCTGTAATCATTTGATTGGTTCCTCTGGCAACCTGCCTCTATTCTTAGGGACTTTTTACAAGTCACTTTATTAACCTAAACTCCAATGTGATTCATAGGGGCTTGTTATGAATAACAAGACACTCCTTTTACCTTTATCACTCTAGAGCTATTTCAGGAACTGGACAAAATACCAAATATTATAATAAAAGATTCTCTCATTGCTCTTATCATTTAGGAAATTGCAAGGGTTTTAGGATCTATGTTGCAGGAACAGGAACAAAGACTATATATATAAATTATAAATCATAATATCAGAGCAGTAAAAATGCACAAGAAACAATCTCCTATTGCTCATGCCCTAATCTAATTTCTCAGTGGCAAACACTGTGAACTGTTTGGTGTATATATTGTGTGTCATTTTTCCAGCATTTACATATATGTAGTTTTTGCTTTTTACAAATGTAAGATTATAATATGCATGATATTCTATAATGTTTTGACTTAACATTGTCCCCTGTATATATTTATTGTTACAGAAATTATCTTTTATTTCATAAAGTAGAATAGCATGTAGTCAATTTAAAGTTTATTTAATCCCTCCTTAATAGATATTTTCAGTTTTATGCCATGTTTTCCTTATGTAAACAATGTTGAAGTGAACATCCTTAAGTTTTTATATTTTCATGTAAGTATTTTTGTAGGATCAATACCTAAAAGTGGAATTGCTGGGTTAAAAGATGTGCATATTTTATTTTGTTTTATTTTATTTTTTAAATTAAGTTTATTGGGATAACATTGGTTAATACAATTATATAATTTTCAGCTGTACTTTATAATTTGACATCTGTATATTCTATTGTATGTTTACCACCCAAAGTCCAGTTTCCTTCAGCTACCATATATTTGATCCCCTTTACCCACTTCACTTTCCTCCTACCCGCTTATATTTGACCCTCTTTACTCCA
>NW_006443132.1:184168-219089 GCF_000325575.1 Pteropus alecto | reverse complement strand
CTCTTCATTGCATTTATTTTTTTCTATTGTTTTTGTTTGTTTGTTTTCAATTTCATTTATTTCTGCTCTAATTTGATGATTTCTTTCCTTCTGCTGACTGTAGGCTTCATTTGTTCTTCCTTTTCTAGTTTTTCATGATGAAGTGTTAGGTTGTTTATTAAGATGTGCATATTATAAATTGAGAGATATTGCTAAAATTGTCTTCCCGTGTACCTATACCATTTTATACACCAAATATAAATATATGAAAGTGCCTGTTTTCCCACTTCTGAACAACATGGGGCTGTATATTATTTGATCCTTTTAGTTTTATTTCAATCAGGTGAATCTTAAAATATTTTTAAATTGTGTTCTTCTCGTTAACAGTAAGGTCGTATTTCCTATTCTTTGGAGTTACCTTTTCATATTCTTGCCATTTTCTATAAGGTTGTTTCTGTCTTTCTTATTGATTTTAAGGAACTATTTATGTATCCTAAATATTAACTTTTTACTATATAATACAAGTATTTTCTGTTTATACTTGAAACATGTAATATAGAAAAGGTTAATATTTTATCAATACTATGTGATTTTAAATTTTGTTTTATTGTCTTTCACTGTATTGAAATTTTAGAAATTTGTTCTTGTCTATTTGTTGACTTTTTTATTTATGTCTGGTTATTGTAATGTTATGCTTAGGAAGGTGTTCCCATTTTAAAATTGTGAAAATATTCTGTATTTCCACATTCTTAATCTAAATTCCTTGTTAAACTTTATTTGAACTGGTGTAGAGTGGGAATTTTTTTTTTTTTTTTGGCTCATCTGTTTGATGCCAGTACCATTAAAATGCTTTCTGCATGATTTTCATTCAGACACATTCAGGAGGTGGTAAATCTTCAAACCCAGCAGAATAAGGAGCTGCAGGAGCTCTATGAACGCCTTCGAGCAATTAAAGATAGCAAAATCCAATCATCAGAGATTCCCCTGCCACCTGCATCACCGCGTAGACCAAGATCTTTCAAAAGCAAACTTCGCAGTCGTCCCCAGTCCTTGACACACGTGGACAGTGCTCCAGTTGATCCAGGTAAATCAGTATTAAAAGTGATTTAAAAATAACTGGTTGAAGAGCAGCAAAATTAGAAAAATAATGATAATATGTTTTTTATTAAGCTAAGATGATTTAAAGATGTGCACATTATTCTGAGATACTTTTCTAACCCTTTTGGCGTTAAATGTTCTTTTATGACATAACAGTGAGGACAGATGAGAGATTTTAGAGAGCAGATGTGTTTTATGTTTTCATTTGGAAAAGAAACACCTGAAGGCCCCATTTCAATCCCCAAAATAGTTTTTGAAGTGTTAGCAGACAATGGGAACTGCTGGTCTAACATTTAGAGTTTATTGAGGAGTTCATTGCTAGCAAAGATAATCTTAAATATATATAGTCATGTTCTATCTGATATGAGATATCTGTTTATTATTTATAAGAATGTTAGAAAAACAAACTTTTTGATTTAAAAAAAAGAAAGTCTACTTAACCTAATAAAGAAGTTGTTAATCAGATCAGACTTCCTTGGTTACATGTCCATAGTCAAGATGGGGGTTGAGGGCGAACTGTAAGGATATATGTGAGATCCCAACGGTTTGTGGTAGGTGGAATAGTGCCCCCCGTCGCCAAAGTGTAAATTCCTGGAACCTGTGACTATGTTTAGTTACATATAAAGGGGAATTGAGGTTGTAGGTGGAATTAAGGTTGCTAATCAACTGACTTCAAAGTAGGGAGATGATCCTGGATTATCTGGGTCAGCCCAATGCAATCAAAAGGGTCCTTTAAATTAGAAGAGGGAAGCAGAAGAGAGGGTTATAGAGAAGATGCGAAGAGGGAAGCAATATCAGAGAGATACAACATTGCTGTCTTTGAAGAATGGAGAAAGAAAGCCACAAATCAAGGAATGCAGGTAGCTCCTAGAAGCTGGAAAAGGTTGTCAAGCAGATTTCCTTCAGAGTCCCTGGAAGGACAATGCAGCCCTGCCAACACCTTGATTGTAGCCCAGTAAGACCCATGTCGGACTTTTAACTTACAGAAGAACTACAAGATAATAAATTTGTGTTGTTTTTAGTTACTAATCTGTGGTAATCATTTACAGCAACAACAGAAAGTGAATGCAGAACTTAAGAACAGGAAGGCTATTTTGGTGATCCTCATAAAAATAGAACTGAAGGATAGATATAGATTGAGGGCAGCTTTGGGAGTTTAACAGTAGAAGCATGTGGACCTTCAGTCTAATGCTCTACCATTTATTGCTATACTTTATTTTATTATGTTTAGTTCCCAAATACATGGCTTACCCTTTTTATGTAGTTTCTATTCTCCAGAACTT
The DNA here is from genome assembly GCF_000325575.1 of Pteropus alecto. Taxonomy (NCBI): domain Eukaryota; kingdom Metazoa; phylum Chordata; class Mammalia; order Chiroptera; family Pteropodidae; genus Pteropus; species Pteropus alecto. The sequence continues at coordinate 216,729 of NW_006443132.1, read as the reverse complement.
TCAGGTGGCTTTGTCTTGTTATGATCTCAAAGCATTCTTTCACTTTTGAATCACTGCTTAACTGGCCTTTGTCAGATTCCAGAGATTGAAAATTTGACAGACTCTGCTCATCTTTTTCATGCCATGAAATGGGTCAGACCCATTGCCCGGTCTGTTATTGGGCTCTTCCTCAGTCAGGTGTCCACCTGTTTTGTGTCTCAGCCCATCAGTAATGATGCTAGCAACTAGGAATGTCTAGGGGCACTTACCTGTGCTCTTACTACTTGCGGAGAGTCCCCACAGACAGTTTCCCTGACTGGAACCAGTGTTGTGGGTAGACCAGCTCTTGTGTTCTTACTATGATTATAAGAGGCACTGAGCAACAATCAGGGAACTTTGAATAAACAAGGTTTACTATTCACAGGTGCTAGAGGACACATGGCATGCCTGGGGCCACACAGTGAGATCTTGGAGTAGGGTGGGGGACAGAGAGAGAGAAAGAGAAAGGGAAGGTGAAAGCCTGGCTTTAGCAGGGTTGAGGGTAAGGTGTCTAGGTTTGGTTTTACTTTTATTTCCTGCTTTGAGATGCCTAGGGTTTTGCAGATTCACTCTTTATTGAGGAATTTAAAACATAAGAGTGGGAATTAACAGGAAGGGAAAGCAGGGTCAGTCAAATGATCAGTTATCTAGGTCAACCAGGACTTTCTTAAAACTGCACTTAATGGACGGATAATGAGATAAAAGCCTGGCTTTTTATCTCATTGTGTAGTTGGCAATGTGTTTATCTGAGATGATTGTCTTTGAAATAGGTGACTCCACAATCAAAAGCTTCATGTCAGGCCCTTATACTACATTATCTACATTATCTCTTTCTAATCTGCCATAGCCAGAAGCATGGTATCCCTTGATAAAAACGCCTTTTGCAAGTGGTTTTTTTGATGCAGAACATTGCCTTTGAGATTCTTAAAGTTATTTGTGTTATAATAGCTTGTTCCTTTTAATTGCTGACTAATATTCCATGGTATGGATGTACTATGGTATCCATTCACCTGTAGAAGCACATTTGGATTGTGTCCAGTGTTTTGCAATAAAGCTGCTATAAATATTCATGTACAGCTTTTTGGGTGAACATAAATATTCCGTTTACTTGCATAAAGTACCCAGAAATAAGATTGCTGGCCCCGTAAAATCGCTTGGAAGCCTTCCTTCCTCTTCAATTTTTTGGAATAGTTTGAGAAGAATAGGTGATAATTCTTTGAATGTTTGCTAAAATTCTCATGTGAAGCTATCTGGTCCAGGACTTTTTGTTTGTTGGGAGTTTTTTGATTACTGATTGAATTTCATTAGCAGTGATCGGCCTGGTCAGATTTTCTGTTTCTTCTTGATTCAGTCTTGGAAAATTGTATGTATCTAGGAATGTATCCATTTTCTTCCAGATTGCCCAATTTGTTGGAATATAATTGTTCATGGTATTTTCTTATAATCTTTGGTATTTCTGTGGTGTCATTGTCACTTCTCTTTCATTTCCGATTTTATTTATTTGAGTCCTCTCTCTTTTTTTCTTGATGAGTTTGGTTAAAGATTTATCAATTTTGTATATCTTTTCAAAGAACCAACTCTTGGTTTCATTTATCTTTTGTATCTTTTTTAGACTATTTCATTTATTTCCTTTTTGGTCATTATTATTTCTTTCCTTCTACTCACTTTGGGCTTTGTTTGTTCTTTTTCTAGTTCCTGTAGGTGTAAGGTTAGATTGTTTATTAGAGATTTTTCTTTTATTTTGAGGTAGGCCTGTATTGCTATGAATTTCCCTCTTAGAACTGCTTTCACTGTGTCCCATGGATTTGGGGTCGTTTTGTTTTTGTTTTCCTTTGTCTCAAAGTATCTTTTGATTTCTTCCTTGATCTCATTGTTAACCCATTCATTGTTCAGTAGCATGTTATTTAGCCTCCATGTGCTTGTGTGTTTTTCATTTTTTTTCTTGTAACTGTTTTCTAACTTCCTACCATTGTCAGAGAAGATGCTTGATATGATTTTAGTCTTCTCAAATTTATTGAGGATTTTTTTGTGGCCTAACGTGTGTCGTGTCCTGGAAAATGTTCCATGTGTACTTGAAAAGAATGTATATTCTATTGCTTTTGGGTGAAATGCTCAAAAAATATCATTTAAATCCATCTGGTCTAATGTGTCTTTTAAGGCCTTTGTTTCCTTGTTGGTTTTCTGTCTGGATGATCTATCCATTGATGTCAAAGAGAGTGTTAAAATCCTCCACAATTACTATATTACTGTCACTCTCTCCTTTTATATTCGTCAATATTTGCTGTTTGAATTTAGGTGCTTCTACATTGGGTATGTATATGATTACATGGGGTCATATTCTCTTGTTGGATTGATCCCTTTTCATTGTGCAGTGTCTTTCTTTGTCTCTTGTTATAGCCTTTGTTTTAATTAAAGTATTTTTACTGATATAAGTGTTGCTACCAGCTTTTTTTGATTATTTCTATTTCATGAAAATATCTTTTTCCATCTCTTTATTTTAGTCTATGTGTATCTTTCAATATGAAGTGGAACTCTTGTAGGTCGCATATGTATAGGTCTTGTTTTCTTATCCATTCAGCCACCCTATGTCTTTTGATTGGAACATTTAATACATTTACATTTAAAGTAGTTGTTGATATATAGTTATTGCCATTTCATTATTCATATTTTTAATCTTCTTTTCTTCTTAAAGAAATCTCTTTAACATTTTTCATAATACTGATTTTCTGGGACCAATTTTTTTTTTCTTTATTTCTTGTGAGACTTCCTTTTTGTTCCATGGTGTATTTGGTAGTGTGTTGTTTAATTTCCAGGTGTTTTGAGGTTTTTCTTGTTATATCTTTGTTACTAATTTGTACTTCAATTTCATTATGACCAGAAAATATCTTTTTGATGTTTTCGATTCCTCTCAATTTGTTATTGTTGGTTTTGTGAACCAGGATATGGTCTATTATGGTGAATGTTTCATGTGCATTTGAAAATTATATATGCACTGTTGTTGCTTGTTCTATAAATATCAGTTAGATCTAGATATTTGAATAATATTGTTCAGTTATTCTATATCCTTGCTCATTTGCTCTCCACCTCTTGTATTGTTTACTGAGAGAATAGCGTAGAAGACTTCAACTGTAATTGTAGATTTGTCTGTTTCTCCTTTCAGTTCTGTCAATTTTTCCCTGATGTATTTTGATACTATTTTGTTAGTTACACACACATTTAACATTGTTATGTCTTCTTGGTAAATTGACCCTTTTATCATTATGTAGAGTCCCTCTTTATTCTTGGTTGTTTTTGTTTGCTTTGAGGTCTGTTTTGTTTGATTTAAATACCATTTCATTCTTCTTTTGGTTAGTGTTTGCATGGTGTATCTTTTTCATCCTTTAAGTTTTAACCTACTTATGTTATTTTTGAAGTGAATTTCTTAAAGCTTATGGTCATGTTTTGGTTTTGTTTTTAAAAAATCCATTCTGGCAATCTCTCTCCATAGTTTTAAAGCATTTATATTTAATGTAGTAATTAATATATTTGTATTTTGATCTACCATATTTTAAATTTGTCTTCTGTTTGTTCTGTTTTTTATTCTTTTTTCCCCATTCCTGCCTTCATTTGTTTTTTTTCAATCTATTTTAGTATTTCATTTTAATTCATCTGTTATGTTTTTTCTATATTTCCTTGTATATTTTTAGTGGTTGCTCTAGGGATTATGATATATATACTTCTCTTTTCAGTTTACTTAAAATCAGCCTTTTACCACTTCAAAAGGCTTATTTCTTCTTTACAATTTTCTTATGTATTACTTCTACATATATGGAAAACTCCATCACACTGTGTCATAATTTTTCTTTCTGCTTCAGTTTCAGAACTCAAAAACGGAATACATTTACCCAGATTTCTATTATTTCTTTTGGTTCCTTCATTCTCCTTCTCTTTCATGTTACCTACTGGTATAATTTCCTTCTGTTTTAAGATCTTCTTTTAGTTATTCTTTTAGAGTATGCCTGCCGGTGACAAATTTTCTTAACTTTTTTCATCTAAGAATGTCTTTTTTCACCTATACTCCCGAAGGATATTTTTGCTGTATATAGAATTCTGGGTTATAGGTATCTTTTAACATTTTGAAAATATTATACCATTTCCTTCTGGCTTCCATGATTTGTTACGAGAAATCCGCAGAAATTTGAATCATTGTTTTCTTGTATGAAAGCATTGTTTTTCTGTGATTGCTTTCAGAATTTTTTTATTCTCTTTAATTTTCAACAATTTTTCTATTTAAGTTTCAGCAATTATTTTGTATATAGGCAAGGATTTCTTTGTTTATTCATGTTGTGGGTTCACTGAGCTTCTCGAATATTATATAGGTTTATGTCTTTTGACAGATTTAGGAAGTTTTAAGCTAATATTTCTTCAAATATATTTTTTCTTTTCACGCTCTTCATTCTCTCTGGTACTCTGATGACACAAATTTTAAACCTTTTCCTATTGTCCTATAGGTTCCTTAGTTTCTACTCCTGTTTGTTTTTCAATCTTATTTCTCACTGTTGTTAAAATGGAATTTTTCTTCTGTCATCTCCATTCTGCTATTGAGTCCATCCAAGGAGTGTTGTTGTTGTTGTTGTTGTTGTATTTTTTTGCTTCTAAAATTTCATTTATGTTTTCTATAATTATTTCGTTGCTGAGACTTTTCATTTTGTCATGAGTTTCAGTAGTTTTTGTGATTATCTGAGCATTTTTTGTAATAGCTGCTTTAAAGTTTTTGTCAGATAATTCCAACATCTTTATCATCCTTGAATTGGTATTTTTGATAGTCTTTTCCCATATAAGTTTAAATTGACCTGATTCTGTAAATGCCAAGTCATTCTGGATTTTATCCTGTACATTTTGAATATTCTGTTATGAGTCTCTGATGTGTTTTTAAAATGCTATGTAGTTGTTGATATTTTTGTTACAGGAAATAATCGACCCAGTTATTTTTACCTTATGAGTTCCAACCTATCTTCTGTGGTTTCAGTTGCATTGCCGGTTCAGTTCCAGTTTTGGTTTAGTTGCATTACCTCTGCAATGCTCTTCAGATCTGTCCCACATGTGGGTCTCCCAGTGGTCAGTCTCAGTCTTGGGCAATTGTTTGTTAATTCAGTTCTTATGTCTTTGGTATGCTGAATAGGGTCAGATTCATATATGCACAGCTCAATGGTAAACTCAGGAGTTAACAACTAGCTTTTCTCAGTTCCTCTCTCCCTACAATATCTCTAGTGCTTTCTGATTCCCAGTGACTCTTTTTTCTGTTCTTCAGCCAGAAATTGAGGATTTCAGTTAATCTGCTCTTTTGTACACATCTACCACTGTGCACATGTCCGGACCAAGCTTTGGGAGGTTAGAGAGAGCAGTAAAACAATAGTGATTGTCCTCACCCTCATAGGACCATAACTCCCCTGATCAGGAAGGAGAGGTCCTCTCCCTTAGAGTTTGGCTTCTATGAACTTACATTGTGATTGTGGATTCTGCCACCACAGGATTGCTTGGGGGCTAGGGGAAAGTTTTAAGAACTTTATAAGTTTCCTTTCCCATTTCTCATGCCAGAAGTAGAGGATTTCCTCTGGAGGTCTCTTTTTCAATACCCTGGTGCCCACATCTAGGTTAGCCATGGGGTATCGGATAAGAAAAATTGGTAATCTCACTTTTTTTTTTTGATACTTTGAATTTTGGTCATAATTGCTAATCACCTACTACTGTTTACTATTCAGAATTCTCAAATAGCTGCTCCATGCATTCCATCCAGCTCTTATGGATGAACTAAATATATGAAGCCTGTCTGCCCTGTAGTGTATAGGTACTGCTGTCTCTACTAAATTTATTCTCCTCGTTTTTACTTTTAAGCCTAGATTTCTGAGAGTGGTCCATATATCTGCACTGTTTAGTATTTAGCCAGGGGTTGGTCAGAGGTTGCATTTACATGTCAAGTCAGAAGAGCTTCCACTTTCTGCTGATGGATCTGTGTGTGGGCTACAAAACTCATTCAAACTTTAGGCCATATTCTAGTCTGACACAGTTTTTATTTTCCTGTGGCATTTCTCATGCCTCCTCTTTGCATGTTCAGACTCTGTTAGCCAGTGATGTGTGTATATTTTGGGACTTCAAATCTGTTGTGCATGTGACGATTTTCCAGTCAACTTGAGATATATAGAGAATTGATCAAGCCTCCTATGGCTTTATCACTTCCCAGATCGCCCCGTTAATTTCGCCCAGGTTAATAGAGTCACTGCTTCTAAAACTCTAAATTAAGTGAGTTTACTACCACAGCAGCAGCAGTAGCAAAGCTTATTGTTTTTTTAGCCTGCCCTGTCTTGGTTGAATTAGTGGACAGAAAGAGCTGGGGCAGGGGATGATGGAGCAGTCCTGGACAAAAACGCCACAGATTGCAGTTAGTTCTTACCTGAACTTAAGTAGTTATCATGAATAAACGCTTCTGATTTTGTTGTATGCCTTTTAACAAATTCCAGATTGCTGAAATGTTTATTTTTGAGAGTTTTGTCCAGTTTATTATTGTTTTTGAGGGAGAGAATACAATAATCTCTTCACTGTCATGCTGAAAGCCAGAAATTATTTTTTAGCTTGTAGGAAGGACAGTATCTGAGTATTGTACTTCTGTTAAATTAACTTGTTTATTAAAATGTTTATATTGGTTCCTAACCAGACTTAATATAAAAATATTGACTCATTAAGTGGAAACTAAATTATCTTCATTTTCTCTTTCTTTTATGAATTGAGGCCAAGGTTGCAAAGACAAGATGCTCCACACACACCTTCTAATGGTTTTGTTACTTTATTACCTATCACAGGAGCAGATGATTTTCTATCTCTAGCTATAATAACTCTCTTTCTAAGCTCGCTGACATTTCATGTTTTTCCCATTCCCATTCGGTCAAGATTGGTCGATACATTTGTTGGCCTTAGCGCAGCATTTCACAAACTGTCAACAAAGAGTTAATAGGTGTTGCATGGTCAAATGGGAAATGCTGGATTCAATTACATAAAAACCAGTTTTTGAACTGTAGAACCTCTTAGATCCTTTAATGTGCTAATATACATTGAGAGTTTCCAAGAAAGGAAATAATATACATTTCCCAAAACAGTTTTATCAGAGAACCCACTTTTCACAGAACACATTTTAAGAAGTACTACCTTAACATACATAAGAAACCCACATCCATCCTTCCCTGCCCACAATTATACCTGTTTTGTAAGAAACATGAACTTGTGTGGTATTGCAATGTAATGGTATCCACAATGTAGGTGTAGTTTACCTTATAACATGAGTACTGTGCTAAGCTGTGCAGGAAAGAGTTAACACAGTAGGGACAAGACTGCTATTTTTAGAAAGGTCTTTTTTCAAGGTTTGCCCTTGGCTAGCGTGTATAAACTTGGTTTCACTCTGTTTCCTAACTGATGAGTGTAGTTCATTTTGCCTAGGTTGTTGGTACAAATAATGCGATTTATGCTGAATGCCTCCTTTCCTTCTTAGAGTTTGGAATTTTGGTACATGCTAGGCAGAAGGTGACTGCATGACTAGTTCCTGGTAAAAAACCATGAGTACTGAGTCTAATGGGCTTCCCTGGCCAGAAACTGGCATATATGTCACTGCATTTTTTTTTTGCTGAGAGAAAAGAGCATGCTCAAGTGTGTCTCCTCATAATAGCAAGAGAGCATAAGTAAGTGTGTGCATGAATTTCTCTTAGATTCCTGTTTCTCATTTGAAACCTTGCCGATCCTGTCATGCATCCTTTTGCTATAATAAGCTTATCCATGACTACAACTATATGCTGAGACCCGTGAATCGTCCTATTGAATTCATGAATCTGTGAGTGGTCTTGGGGATCCTGAAACACAAATGCATTACATAAACTCAAATCCTCTAAACAACTCTAAAATAGGTATAAAATTAGTGCCTGTCTTTTATAAACAAAGAGACTAAAGCTAGTGAGATTAAGCAACTTCCCTAGGAACTTGGTTCATAAGAGGGAATCCAAATCTGTCTGACTCCAAAGCCTTAGCTCTTACTATTGTACTGCATTGCCTCTCAATATCAGAAATGGTGTCTGCAGTGGGTTTAGAGTAGGCAATGGAAAATCATCCTGAGTGACGGTAGTCTGAGACAGCTTCATACAGTAGGTAGAATTTGAGTTGTTATTGAAAAATAAATGGACAGGATTAAAATTGATGAAGTAGAGTGGGAAGAGTATTGTCAATAGATATAAATGAGTGAAATGGAGGGTTTACATTGAAAGGTTTTTCTTCCATACTTAAAAAAATAACAACAACTTTTGGCAACTGGCACAGATTGTGCTACAGTTTGATTTAAGATGATGTATCTGATCTAACCATAATTATATGTTTAAGTTTAATAAATGAGATAATATGTTTAATGATGAGATAATATAGCTGTTCTACAAAGACAACCATGACTACCAAGGACTTTGCCATCTAAACAAGTTGAAAACTCACTATTGTTAGTATTAAGAAACTATTTAGACTATTTAAAACTTTTATTTTTGAGAAGAGTAAAATGCTGAAAGCAGCATTTAATTGACATTAATCTGGTGGCAATGTAAACAATGTATTGGCTAGAGCCAGGGAGTGAGTCTCTTTAGATCACTACAATCATAGTAGTCCATATATGAGATGATTAAATGCTTAGAGAGTTGTGGAAATGAAAATAGACAAGAGATGTTGTATAGGAAGAATTGCCATGATACGGTGATGAACTGGATATGTGTGTTTGTAGGGAGATCTAAAGGAGCTGAGTCTGAGTAGTTTGGAGAAAATGTGGTATCTTTAACAGAAATTGGACACTTAGGTGAATTGTCATGCCAAGACCACAATAGGTTTAACTCTAGTTGTACTGAATGATTTATTGACATCAACTGGAAAAACATTTGAGACTTGGTTGTGAGGATGGATTGAAGAGTGGTCAAAGTTTGAGATAAGAGATTTGCAGTTGGGCGATTACTGAAATTATCTGAATGTAGGCATCACTTTGGGGAAAAATAAAAAGAGCACCAAGGACCAAACTCTGGTTTTATTCATTTCATCAATAAGAAATGAATATTAAAGAGCACCGTTGAAGTTAGAAAGTAACATTACTAGCTTTTATAAAACACGTTTGTAGAGTACTTCTTTTAATGTGCATTGATTGGGTATTTTCTGGTTTGTGAACTTTAAATTAAGTGGTCTTTTTAGTATGATATGAATAACTTTTAAATCAAGTCTATAAATGTTTCTTCCATGTGTCAAGAGTACTTAGACACTGAATAACATTCAAATAACATTTTTTTTCTTCTCATATGTCACATTGTTCCTGGTAACTTTTGGAAGGTTTGTGTGTAGATTTTTTGTTGCTTACTTAGAAGCAGTCTTGCCTCGGCTCCTGTTTCATTTAAATACTTGTCTTGTTTATTATTTCTTCCTCCACTGTTTGCTATTGTGCCACTAGTGCAGCAGCCATCATTGATTGCTAATTGAGTGTTCAAGATCACTTGTTCCACCAGAGTTGTACATAAGAAACCTGACACTGGGGTTTCCTTAAGTACAGAAGTGTCCTTAAATGAATGACATTCAAACTTAGTTCTATGCAACAATTTTTTTTAGAAACTGAAGGGAATGAATCCAAAAATACTTCTTAAGAGAAGCTGGGTGAGCAAAAATGCTGGCATTGATATGTATATGTTTCTGGCTATCTTTTTTTTACTCCTACCTGCTGACATTTTTCCAGGGTAAGAACACAATATAAAGCCTTCAGCTTCAAAGTCTTCCCCAACATTGTTGTGCTGTTCATTCTCTCACTGGAGATGACAGAGAATTAGATGAATGTGCAGAAGGATAACAGGGGAAAAATGATGTTTTTATTATAGGCTGACTTGTGTGTCTTTGGGTTTTGAGTCTTAGAGAAGTAGGAATTCCAATAAGATTGGTATGTCATTTTGGTACCTAATGGTTGCCCAAAATTAGTAAACATTTTAATAAAACTCTTTTGTATATGTGAATATGTTCCAATTAAGCAATTGAACTCTTAAGCAATTTTCACTAATGTTTCCATTTAATATATAATCTCCTTGAATCTAAGCTTTCAGTTGTGCAGGGTTCATAGAGAATCATAGACTATGTATAAATAATCATTGAGATTATCATGTTCTTCTTTATTAAATAATTTCCTTATTCATTTCCCAATTTATTGGATGGGTTGGCATGGTACAATGGAAAGCACACTGACCTAACAGTCAGGATATCTGGGTTCTAGTCCCAGTATATAACTCTAGCATTTTACCTTCTGGATTTCAGTCTTCCCATCCAAAAACACAGTGATACTTGCTGAACCTGTATCACAGGCCTATTATAAGTTTCAAAGAAAATAAAGAAAAGTTCTTTGAAAATGTTACTATGGTGACTTCTTTCATTATTTTTTGCATTTTATGTATTTTTTCAGTTAAAAAAAAATGTGCCATAACAAATATACAAGAAATTTTCACATGTTTATTTAAATAAATTCCTGGAAATGTTACTGTGCTTAAATTTCAGAACTGTATTTTCTAAAATTCATTTTAGAACCACTCTCAGTTTTGGCTTATAATCAGTCAGAGGAATTGGAACTTTATGAATCTTTTCTATGAGAGTGATTTAGTAAGCTTATATAATAGTACTAAATAATATAAAGACTAGTGTGATGTTCAGATTAGGAAACTTTTCAGGTGGAGACACCTGTAATTGATTTCATTCTATTTGTACATCTTGTGCTCCAGACCTCATGAGGCCCACAAACCATCTACATCTTTGTTTCTGCTAATTAGATATACATTCTTTTTATCATTAACAAACAGAAATGTCTATCGGTTAAAAAAAATTAAATGAAATTCTAGTTTTCTGAAGCTCGTTGCAAGTCAGTGTAGTATAATGAAAAGAGAGAGTCCTTGTCTAGGTTTCAGAGTTACAGGCCTGGCTCAACTGGTAACTAACTGCAAGAACTCAGGCATGTCAGTTTACTTTTTCTGGGCTTTATTTCCCCGTTATGAAACTAGTGGTTTGGATTCTACTTCTAAAGCTCTTTCTGCTTTTAACAGTCTATGATTGTTGGTTTTTTGTTGTTGTTTAGGAGAAATTTAGAATTTACACCTGTCCCTGACAAGTCAAGTTCCAAATGACCTCCCCTTTTTTTTACATTTTTATGTCATATTCTTTTTTATTAAATTTATTGGGGTGACATTGGTTAATAAAATTATATAGGTTTCAAGTGTACAGTTCTATAATATACCATCTGTATATTGCATTATGTTCACCACACAAAGTCAAATCTCTTTCCATCACCATCTACCTCCCCCTCCTCCCTTTCCGTCTGGTAACCATTAAGCTGTTGTCTGTATCTATGAGTTTTTGTTCGTTTTGTTCATTTGTTGCTTTCAAGTTTATATTTCACACGTGAGTGAAATCATATGGTTCTCAACTTTTTCTTTCTGATTTATTTTGCTTAGCATGATATCCTCGAGATCCAACCATGTTGTCGCAAATGGCAGTATTTCATCTTTTCTTCTGGCTGAGTAATATTCCATTGTATATATGTACCACATCTTCTTTATCCAATCACCTATCAGAAGACACTTCGGTTGTTTCCATGTCTTGGCCACCGTAAATAATGCTGCTATGAACATCAGGGTACAGATATCTTTACAGATAAATGTTTTCAAGTCTTTGGGGTAGATACCCAGAAGAGGAATTGCTGGGTCGTATGGTAATTCTATTCTTAACTTTTTGAGGAACCTCCCCACTGTTTTCTATAGTGGCTGTACCAATTTACATTCTCACTAGCAGTGTACGAGTGGTCCTTTTTCCTCACAACCTCTCCAATACTTGTTCTTACTTGTCCTGTTGATGACAGCCGTTTTTAACAAGTGTGAGGTGGTATCTCATTGTGGTTTCGATTTGCATTTCCTTAATAATTGCTAGTGAGGTTGAGCATCTTTTCATATGTTTGTATGTCTTCTTGGGTGAAGCATTTGTTCAAGTCCTCTGCCCATTTTTTAATTAGATTATTTTTTGTTGTTATTGAGTTTTATGAGTTCTTTACATATTTTGGATAGTAGCTCCTTATCAGAGGTATTATTTGCAAATATCTTCTCCCATTCAGTTGGTTGCCTCTTTCTTTTGTTGATGGTTTCTTTTGCTGTGCAGAAGCTTTTAATTTGATTTTAGTTCCATTCATTTATTTTCGCTTTGCTTCTCTTGCCTTTGGGACTCTACCTGTTTTAAAATAAGGACAGACATTTTTATTTTTTTTATTTTTTCATAAAAATCTAAACATTTTATATAACCATAGTAGTTTCAAATCCCTACATTCTTAGTGTACATTCATCTTTTTTATCTTTTCCTTCTTTTTAAAAAATTTTTATAATGGAAAATTTCAAACATATAAGAGACTGGTATAATGAACCTTTTTTTTTTTTGCCTGTTACTTAGTTTAAAAAATTGTCAACTCATGATCAATTTTTTAAATTTATATCCCCCCCTCCACATCCCTACCAAGGATTTTTAATACCTCAAAGAATTGGGCTGACACCTAAATGACATCATAGGTTGATCCATTTATCTAAATCCTTTTGATGCTTCAAGAGACCAATTAAATAGGTTTTCCATTCATTCTGCCTAATTTGGTAGCTGACTTTTTCTAATTGTACGCCCAAAAGCTTAATTTAGAAGTGTCAAAGGATTATCATCTTGGCTATCTTAGTTTTAATGGGAGACTGACTGTTGTGGGGCTTGTTGGCCTGGGAGATGCAATTTCCCATGTTAGTTTTGAGATCTGTAGAGTCTAAACAAACTTCTAGGGAAAACTAGTTCTTATGTGAATGTCTGCAGTCGAACTGTGAATATCCCTATAGAACTGCTTTACTCCCTAGAAGAAATTTTCCTCAGGCAACCTCACAAAAATTCTTAGTCACCTAAGAATACCCAAGCAAGGACCAGCGAGAGCTTACTGTAAGGTTCTCCAAGGCATAGGCCCCTCTCTCTCAGGGTGAACCCATTCTAGGGTGCCTTGCCTCTCTCCCCCAGGCTCCCACTGGCTTCTCCGGGATTGGCTGCATTACCACACTGGATGATTCCCAGTGCCCATCTGTGCCTCTCTGGATTCGGGGTTCTGAACAACTATTGTCATCCCTTTGGCTATTCCAATTGGGGAAGCAAATGTCCTTTTTCTTTCAGAACTAAAGAGAATTCAGTATCTCATTTAACCAGAAAAGATTTTGTTCAGACTCTCTGTAATCAATCTAATTAAAAAGCCAAAATTAAAAGCCACATTAAAAGGATTTTCTGAGAACAGCTCAAATAAAGTCATGGCCTGCTACTTAAGGCAGGGAAGCCGAGAATTTCGAGAGAAGACTCACCCAAGTTCACCCAATGTGAAGCAGGGAGCGGGTGGGGCACAATGGGCCCTTCCTTGTACCTAGCACGCAGCATGTACCTGGGAGGGCTTCTTCGGAATCTTGCTGACTAAGCCAAGTAAATGTTGACCTAAGAAACGTCCAAACCTTTAAAGAATGTTTATGGGTTTATTTAAGCCAAACTGACAACATATGCTGGGGAGCAAGATGCTCCCCTGTGATTGTTTTTTTAAAACTCTTCTCTCTAAGTATCTATCTGAGGAAACTGATGAAAAGATTGGGATTGACACTAAATTTTTTTAGAGATATTTAACTTATACCTAAATTTACCATATAATGTTGCCATCCAAACGAGAGGAAATTTTTGAGAGAGAAAGGGGTCCTGTTAGTAATTACTCCAGGACAATAGCTTTAAACCAGAACTGCCCCAGATAAACCGAATGTCTGGTTACTCTATGTGTACCCCATAGTCTGTCAACTGCATTGTTGCCCAAAGAAAGGTATTTATCAGTATTAATTCCTTTCCATGGTTTCCCTGTTTTTTTTCTTCTAGATCCACTGTGTGTGGAAAATAATGCAGCATCATGCCAGCAATCTCCAGCCAGTAAAAAAGGGATGTTCACAGATGACTTACACAAACTGGTGGATGATTGGACAAAGGAAACTGTTGGAAATTCTCTTATTAAGCCAAGTTTAAACCAACTTAAACAGAGTCAACACAAACTAGAGACAGACAACTGGAACAAAGTATATGAAGTAAGTTGTAGCCTCTTTATTTATGAGAACTAAAACCAAAAAAAAATTGATTCACTCAGGCCTATGGTTACATCACTATGAGAGTGTAGTGTGACTTGACAACATATAGACTTTTTTACTTGTCTGGATTCATTATGTCTTTGAGCAAATTTTCTTTTAGACTAGGGGTCAGCAAACTTTTTCTGAGAAGGGGCCAATTAGTAAATATCTTCAAGCCATGCAGCTGCAGCTACTCAACTTTGTCATTGTAGTGCAAAAGCAGCCATAGACAGTACATAAATAAATAAATGGGCATGGCCGTGTTCCATTAAAACTCGATTTGCAAAAAGAGGTGGCAGGCCTTAAATTGCCGGCCCCTGTTTTTGACTATTATATCAAGAAAAACACACACACACACACATCAGGTACCAAAAAAGAGCATCTCGAGTGAGGGTTAGTTAATTCCATCCTATAGTGCAAGAAGAGTTTGGGTTTTGAAAAAAAGCTATCTTATGTTGTACATCAGTATTCTTAGAGTCAACAAGTTATCATATTTGTTCAATATGAAAAAGAATTATAAAGCCCTTTAAGTTAGAATATTATTAAAGGCATTTTAAATTTATGGACAAGATGTTTAGTTAATTAGTTATGGCCTTAGTCAGGTGTATATACAATTGAAATATACAAAGATGTCCACAAAATGCATTCTGGAGTGGGGAGAATATAAGCTTATAGAACAGGACATATAGTATTTATATATAATTGTATATTTTAGATATATGTATATATGCATAGAAATAGGAAAAGCCATTGACAATATGCTGGATTGTAGTATTTGGGCCTTATTTTACATTGTATTTTTCTGTTTAAAGTAAGAATCATCTTTTCAAAATGAGTAAATTATATTAAAATGTGAATCAGGACTTAGAATCTGAACCCTCATAATCGAAGGAGATATATCTGTGTGTGTGTATGTATGTGTGTCTGTTATGTCTTTGCACATATATGTGTATATATATGGTTATTGCATATAGTTCAGTGAAGAAAGCCTGAAAATACATTTAGTGTTAGTATTGAATAAAAATGTTCAAAAGCCTAGATTTCCCAAACTAGTAAGCAGTCTATCTGCTTGGGGGCTCTGTAGTTATCTTATTCCTGGCACTGATTTATACACAGATAGTATCACCACTGTAAAAATCGGAATCCTTTAGAGGCAGATTTCAAGGCATAAATGTGTTTTTGCTGCCAGTGAGACATCCTCTGAGTGTTGTGTGAATAGAGGCTTTTATTGACTAGTAGGAGGGTGGTTTACTGCAGTATGATGAGGGATGCTTGGAGGAATAGTGAGTAGAAAATTGAGTATGAATGAAAGTGGTAAAAGTCTTTAAACACACTTGGGTTCCAGTGTCAGCTCAGTCATTTACTAGTTTTGTGACTTTAGAGAAGTCAGTTTTCAGGTCTTTGAAACAGGGATAATACCTACCTGCCTTGCAGGATTGCTGAGGATTAAATGAGGTAACACCTATAAAGTACCTAGCACATAATAATATAACTATTTTTGTATTTTTTGGTTCAGTTGCTTATATCTTTGTGTGGAGAGCCCATCTCTCTATCTGATGTTCTTACATGTTACCGTTCTATAGCCTTACTTAGAAAATTTTGTCACAATTATGTGCCAAGTCCCTTCTTATGTGCCAAGTCCTCTACTAGGCACTGAGTTTGATGAGCAAAAACAATTATGTTCCCTTTTCTCATGGAACTTATACTCTGGTGGGACAGATAGACATGAACAGACTTATATAAATAAGTATGAAATTGCAGCCTTAATAAGGACTACAAAGGAGAGATATTGGATACTATACAGTAAGGGACATTTGACCTAGTAAAGGGAAGTCAAGGAAAGCTTTCCTGAGAAAGCGATGTTTGAGCAGAGATCTGAAGGATGAGTATGTATTAACTGGGTAAAAAGAGGCAGGAATGTGATTCCAAGCAGAAAAGACAGCATATGCAAAAGCCTTGTATGAGGAAAGGGGAAAATGAGGGGACTGAAAAAGTAGGCCAGTTGGGCTGAAGTGAAGGGAACAGAGAGGAGTTGGTGCACGATGAATTTAAGGAGGTAGGAAGTGGTGATGATAAGGAACTTTGTCTTTATTTTAAGGAAGATGGATAGCCATCGAAGCCCTAGGGTGACATGATCAGATTTGCTTTTTGAAAAGATCACTCTGATTTAAAGCAAGAAGAAAGGATTATTGGGGGTAAGGGTAGATGGTGGTAGACCAGTTTTAAAAGTTAGTCACATTAGTTCAGATAAAGAGAAGTTGAGATAAGAGAGAAGTGAACGGATTCTAAGAAATGTTTAAGAGATAAAATGGACCATATTTGGGAATGGAATGGATGTATAGTAGAGGAGCCCTGTCAAGGCTAGGTTTCTGGCTGGTGTAACTGGTTATCATTCCAACATACCAGTCACCAAGATGGAGAACATGAGCAGGCAGTGTGTTTTGGTAGAGGAAAGGTCAGATGTTTGGTTTTGGCCATTTGAATCTGAGATGCCTTTGAAATATCCAAGAGAAGATTAAATATAAGTCGTCTCCATTTCAGTCTTTTTAAAAAATAAAAATCACATTTTTACTGTTTATAAAATAATGTTTGTTATAGAATTTAAGCAATGTAGAAAAGTACAAATTTTAAAATACCACCTTCAAATCCCACTGCATAGAAATAATAATGTCACTTTTTAGATAAACATAATTTCATGTATCTTTCTGTATATGGATACATGAAAATAACTTTATATAAGAATGCATTCATATAATATGTGCTGTTTTGAATCAGAATATCAAATTTTATTTTATTTTAACAGAACAAAAACACTGATATAAAGAAGAGATTGCTGAACTTTAAATAAATGGGTTTTTTCACCTCAAGAAATATTGTCATTTATTCTTGACTCAAGCTAAAAATCTTTACCCTAACTCTTGAGTTTGGAACTTTAGTTGAAAGTTTAGTTGAAAGAATTTTAGCTTGACCATTCAATTTAGAAGAACTAAGCATTTGTTACTGATACAAGCTCTCCTTTAAGTGAGAATTATTTACTTCCATTAGACTTACTATTCCCATATGCATAAGATTCCAGTAATCTCTATAGATGTGCATAATCACAATATATGATAAGAATAATTGGGCAGGAATATATTTTCTCATTAGTGCCAAAAACCTAATTGTCTCGAGTTTAAATTTCCAAAAATATAACAAATGTCTGACTTTATTTTAGATAGTGAGTAGAAAAGAGTAGGGAGGTGATGTTTATTGAGCACCTACTATATGCCAGGTTCTTTCCCCTGTGCCACACTAAATCATCTTCCTCTGTTTCCAAAGAATTATGTAGTGTAGTAAGAAGGGCTGTTTGTGGTGCCAAATGAGAGAATGCCTGGGATTGGCGGAAGGAAATAAAAATAGAAGAGAAGTGCTAGCATGAGGAAAGAGACACTAAACTGTGAACAGAGATTTAGCAGGGCTTTGGAATTAGCTGGAATGGTGTTCAAGTCCTCACTTTACTATTAACTTGCTTAGTGTGTTGGGTGTTACCACTTAGTGTATTGGGTGTCACCAATTTTGAGCTTCTGTTTCCTTATCTGAAAATGCCTACTTCGCAGGGCAGTTATGAGGGTGAAATGAATAAGGTATGTAACTATGTTTAGCATACAGGAAGGTGTTACAAACATGGTAGCCACTCATAGTAATAGTGGTAATAGTAAGCCAAAAAGAATAGGAAGGAATATAGATGGGTAAATGCATTTACCAAATAATCTGATCTTTTGTTTTTATTTTTGTTTTTGTTAGAATACTCCATCTACTATGGGTTACACACCAACGTGGATTTCTTCTCTGTCCCAAATCCGTGGAGCTGTCCCAACCTGCCTGCCACAAGGACTCTCACTCCCTTCATTTCCTGGGCCATTATCATCATACGGAATGCCCCATGTTTGTCAGTATAATGCTGTGGGGGGGCCAGGGTATCCAGTACAGTGGGTAGGAATTTCAGGAACGCCACAACAGTCTGTAATAATTCCTACCCAACCTGGGGGACCTTTCCCACCGGGGATGAATTTGCAGGTGTTTCCAGCTTCATCAGTGCAGAATCCATCTATGATCCCTCCTGGTCCCAAATGAATCAGAGTAGATGATGAAGAAAAGGGAGATTTTTTTTTTTTTCAGAATTATTTTCAGGACACCTAAGATATCAAACTTTCTTCTTCTTGGGTTCTGCCGTGTATTCCCTCACTTGAGTTTACTTTCCAGTGTATTTTTTGTTGTTGTTCCAATGTAGTATTTGATATCACTCATTATTCAGTAGAACTGTGCAGTTTATACACAGAATACTGCACACGGAAATGTTTTTTCACTTCAAATCCTATCCTATTTGATACTTGATTTTTAAAAAATACCGTTCAGAATGCTTTAATAAGCTCAACTTGAGCATTACCATTTCCAGGACACTTTCCATGTGTTGCTGAAAAGCCCCCATTTTTTTACTGCTGTCTGCAGGTGGATGAAACTTTGCTTTAAAATGTATAAAAACTATTTAAATTGATATTCCCCAAACGTGGACAAAGTGAGACCCTCCAAGAGCCGGAGTCTTATGGGATTCTTCACATGTTTATCTTAGGTTTACCTTTCACAGAAGGCAGGGTAATGCTGCAGGAAACATTTTGGTGTATAAAATTAGAATAACTTTGTCAACCGATATAGAGAATGAGCCCCTTTTAATGTGATTTTCTTCCCGTCGTCACAGCAGTAGGAGTGAAGCCTTGTTTTAGGTGAGGCGGAGAGAAAGGTAAAAACAGAACTGTAACAGTTCCTTGATTCTGCAGATACTATAGCTGCTATAAGGATTTCGATAGTAATTCAAAGCAGCTATCTCCTTGTTTCTCATGTGCACATTACATTGTTTTTGAGCATTTGAGAAGCATTGGTTTGGCTTGCATTCTTTTGCAAGGGATATATTGCAGCTGATAGGAGTCTTCTTTGGGGGGAATCTTTGTATTTCCAACAAAGAAGATTCAAGTTACACCTTTATTGATCCATTCTTCGGAAGTGAAATTTACTTGACTCACTAGGTTTTGTAAGTTTTGAGACTTACACATGAAACACTGGCTTTACAGGGTTCTAAGAGATGTGGGGTATACACTGTCCTGCAGTGAAATAGTAGACCCTTAAAGGATACTATTTAAGTTGCCCTTAGTTTTTTTTTTTTTGTTTTTTGTTTTTTTTGGATTACCATTTTTTTTAGTTGTTATAATTTCTTGTTAGTATCTATAGTGTCTTATTTTAGATCTTAGATGATTTTGGCAACCTCTTTAGAATATGAGAGAAATCACTGTCAAGTTGCACTTTACTGGGTTTTATCCAGTTTTAGGAGGAGGGGAGGCAATGTCAACATTTACACTTTTGGTTTTCAAGAAGGTTAACTGTAGTAATCTTGAAAGGCTGGTCACAGAGTTACCTAATGCTCAGTCTGTGAAACTCAAATAGAATTCTTAAATGGTAGTTATTGACCACCACATATACATGTTTAAAATACTTCCTTTTCACTCTGAAGATTTCAAGGTCATTTCTGGTACACATTTACCTTAAAATGAGTTCAGTCTATTGGTAAACATTCCAAATTATCGCCCAACATTTCTGTTAACAGATTTTCCTCCATATTCTTCTAAAAATTTTGCCCCATGAGCTTGCCAGGTAATTATGAAAACAATGGGTGTACTTTTTTTTTCTTTGCACAGTCTACTTTGTGACATTCAGTACCCTTTTAAAAAAATGTGTCTTCTGCTTACCTGAGGGTCACATTCACCATCGTGAAGATTCTGTCGCTATCATTTGGGGCATCTAGGGCAGCATTTTGAGAATTGCTGTTGATAAGAGCCAGTTTCTTTTCATAAAACACTTGGGTTTGGATGAGTCTTTCTAAATCTTATGTACAGATTCTTCAAATTTCTTCTACAATATTGGTTAGCAAGTTAAAGTGATTTTAGGACATTAGTGTAATGCAAATGGTTGCATTGCAGTGTTTTCCATGTGTACAGAAACAATGTGCCTAAAATCTGTAATTCTTTAAAACTGCTTGTGTTTCATTATGAGTTGGCTTTGTGTAATTACATTGATACTTATAATCTATAAAGTGAAAATACTGCAGGTTTTAAGATTTCTTCATCTGTAGTCACAATCCGTTGAAACAGTGTACCCCAGGATGAAAAAAGCTCCATGGATGACACACACAATTACATTTATTAATGGCTGCTCTATATCACATGTCCCACATTTTGCCACCACCTCTGTTTTACGTATAATTCATCATCAGTTTGCCTGCAGACTTTTGCAGTGCCTTGTAATATTTAGAATCTTTTCAGATTTTTTGCTGGAAAGAAAAGTAGTCTTCTAAAGTTTGAAGATGGTGAATAGTGTACTGCTGTCTCCATGCTGACAGCAGTAGTTGGGTTACATATATGTTATGTATACATTATGTATATATAACATGTAAATTTAAAATACAGAAAAGTGACTTCGTGCAGAAATGAAGAAAACAGTGTTATTCACATCACTGTGGGTTTTTATTTAAGTTATTTTTTCCCATTACTTAAATGTTTGATTCAGATTATAGTCACTTTGACTGTAAATATTGGCTAGTTTTCTATCTAGGGGATTTTCATTATTTCATAATTTTTGCTAAATCATATGATAGTGTTGTTTTCATCCTTGCTGAGGTACTTTTCCTCCCCAGAAATAATTAATTCTTGAGGTAAAGCTCAGAAATTCCCTTCTTACTTAACAAAGAGCCTACTATGTAACAAGGGCCTTCTACCAATTTCCAAAAAAACATACAAACTGTCCTTTTCATTTTCCTTGTTGTAGGAAAGGATTGTATTAAACCATCCTGCTTGTAAAGTTTATTTGGTGGGTAGTCTATGTGTCCAACCACCATGTTTACTTCTGAACATGCAAGTCTGATGAATAGTATTGTATCTCCATATGTGGCACTGTGAGCATTTCATCATGAAGTACCTGCTGCTATGTTTGTGAAGTTGGGTGTAACATCATAAGAATATGAGACCAGTATTGGTGTAAATCTAATGAAAATAACCCTATGTATATTTGTAGCAGTCTTGAATCTCTATTTAAGGTAATTTGCTGTAATATAACAAATATCTGTTCTGTTTTTCATCTTTTTCTTGCCAGTTTTATATCAAGCATGAATTCTAATGGTTTAACAGCAAAATTATCTGTGAAAGTTTAAAAGGCACTTTTCCGCTGTGATTTTTGGATTGAGTATAGAGTGTATTGAGTGTACAGTATGATGGGATAAAATATCATTTTAGAGCCCCAGATTTAATTCAAGTCCAGTTACTTTTGTTTATCTACCTCGTTTTCAGTGCTGTTTTGGGGTGCACAAGTAAATTGCCTGTGAAACTTGCTTTTTTTCGCCTTGATTCTCAGTATTCTTTCAGGTTATAAATCTGGCCTGCCTCCTTGTCCCAGTGCTCTATGAGTTTGAGATAAGAGGGACCATCAGTCTGCCGCCAATCTGTGTTTAAGCGACGAGAGCCATGTGAAATAAGCTTTGGGGATTTGGGGATGGAGCACAGAGAAATATATTCAGCTGGTGGCAATATAGGACTTAGTTGTAGGAGTTAGTTGTGAAGCAGACAAATGATAAAGTACCTAAATTAGACAGTTCAGTGCCTGTAAATTTGCATCTTTTATTAGAGATGCATTTTCTCATTTGTGTGCCTAAAGGGCTATGGGTTGAAATTGCTTTAACTACCACAGTGAAATATTTGACAAATCCTATAGCTGTGGCCTGTCTTTTAGCATATATAGCATACTGCTAGATATTTACAGTGATATTTTGTTACCTTCAAATAGCAGTATGCTTTTAGTTGAATTGTAGTTGGTGGTAACTGTTTATCCAATCTCTAAAATTTATTGGTGGCATTGACTTTCTTCTTTGCTGTCTTTTCTGAGAAATGAAAATGATGCATTCCTTTTTTTCCCAAAACACTCAGCAAATGTTTGTAAACCATGTGTTCCTTGTTTCACATGTTCACTGTATCTAACACTACAGAATATTTAATGGCAGTAAATACTGTATTTCAGGCTTCATGCACAACTACATTCCTGAGGTATATTTGCCATCAGTTTGGGATTCGATTATTTAATCATTTGTTTGGTTCAGAAAAACTTGAGATATTTGAGATGGTTTGCAGGCCATTTTCTATAATAGATTGTTCATTTTTCATTCTATAGTTTATTGCGGACTTGTTTCTCCCCTCTTTGTTTAGAAGATGAACAAGAAGAGGGGGATACATAGAAAAGGCCATTGATTTGGTAAATGTAATTCTGGGATTGAAATTTAAAAAAAAAAAATCCAGACTGTAAAATGGTGACACTCAAACTTGGTAAACCCTTTGAAATGAAATTACTATGAAATTTTTATGGAGCCAAATGCTTTCTGGTCACCCTGGAAATAGTCTTTGTGTGTGAAGGATGAACACAAACATTGGTCAGGTCTTGACAGCCAATATAGGTAGGGGCCTGGGATAGTAACTAGGTTACACTGAAGTTATTTTCAGTTGAGATAGCTACAAGTGTGTACAAATCAACAGCTCCCATTCTGGAAGGTTTTCTTTTTTTCTTAAAAAAAAAAAAAAAAGCCCTCAACAAAAAAGGCTACAAGTCAAGCAAGAAGGGAAGAGAGAAACTGGGCTCTTGAGAAAAAAATGTGCCGGTGTAAAATATACTCTTAAATGTGTGCTTGTCATCCTTCCAGTTTTGTTTTTTAAGCAGCATTTCTTTTTCACTGTAACTTAAGATTTCAGTTTGAGGTTTGTGGTCCAGAACATACCCTCAGCAGAAATAATGACTGATGGGAAAGTGCAGTTGTTCAAGGTCTGTCATGCTAAATCACTTAAAGCTGTAATTTCTTTGATACGAATATTAAGCATGTAGACCTAGTACAGCATGGGAGTCACTCAGGAAGTTTATGCATTTAATAAACTTTCATGCATAATTTACTTTGAAGTATGTAGATTTTCAGTCATTTCTTTACATTTAACATTTAGTTGTATATGTGAACTCTCCTTTATTAATTGGGGAATGTAGCATTATATAGAATGTTGTTAAACTTAATTTTAATCCTTCTTGACATAAACTTTTTTTTTTTTTTTGATAAACTAAGTGATCTGCCTTTAAGCAGTTGTTGTCTTATTTTGGTTATTTGAAACTGTGATTTTTATTTTATTTGTACCCAACCATTTTAAGTTTTTTGTTTCCTGGAAATTTTGTTTTGAAACAAAATAAAGGCTGTCTTAAAATGAGCATGTTATTTTACTAAAATGCTGTCATAGTCACTGCAGTCATCTGGCTTAAGCTGATTCTTCATTTACCAAATGTAATTTAGCAGATTAAAAAAAATTTTTTAGTCCTGTAGGTTATGCTGGCTGAGCAAACTAACCAAGCTCTGTTACCTCTTGATTTATAACTCCAACAAATTTTGAGTTGGACCTCTTTTCCACACTTGTCAATGATCAATAATTGTCATAGTCACTTTGATTTACTGAGTACCTACTGCATTAGCTAGGCTTTTACCTGTGATATTTTTAATTCACAAAACAATCTTATATACTAGGTCTGTTACTATCTCCACTTTACAGAGAAAATTTGAAGATCAGAGAGATTAGAAATTCACCAAGGTTACACAGGTAGTAAATGGTGAAACCTGGATCCAAACCTAGGCCTGTCTGACTCCAAAGCTCATGGGAGAAACCCCAGGCCACACTGTCAGGCGTACTGCATGAAAAATAATCCACATACATTTACAATAAATAGGTTTTCATCGAATTACTAGGATTAGTGTGTACTCTATTTACATATCTTTCATGAGGTTATATCTTGTACTCATTTCATAACTTCAGTAGAAGTATATGTGGTAAAAGCAAGGATTCAAAATGTCCCCTTTGCACAAACTTAATTGAGTATTTCCTTTCATATTGATAGTGATTTACGGTCCACCTTTAGAAACTGGTGCATTTAGAAATCTCCCCACATCTTTCATTTACCATACTACAATGACTTAGGAAACTGTTAAATGAGGTCAGATCACTTGTTCATTTGATAATTTAGGTAGAAGTATCATGCATATTTTTATACAGAAGGCTGTGGGGGAAGAGTAAGAGGCCTATCAGAAATATTCGAGATTAGGTAGAGATTTTTTTAAATGTTTTTAAAAATCTATTACCTTGATTTATTGACCCAGGGACTCTGAGGTGTTCTAAGGGAGGATAGAGGTACACAGTAGAACAAGCATGGGCTTTTTTATTCACAGACCTCTTAAAACCCCATTAGGTGGTTGTATTAAATGAGATATATAAAGGCAGCTACCCCTGTCCCTAATTTGCTAATTGTGCTTATTGTGAGACATCGCTGGTGACTTTCACACTAAACTTGCACTTGGGAAGTCAGGCTGGTTTGGAAATGGGCCCCGATTCTTATTATAGTTAATACAGATACCTTTTGGAGTCCAGCAGACCTGGATTTGTATTTTAGCTTTGCAAACTTGGGACAATTGCTTAACATTTCAACTTCAATTTTCTTGTCTATAAAAAGGATAACTGCCTCGGGACGTTGTTTTAAGACTAAATGAAAAAGCACATAAAGGGCTTAGCACTATGCCTGGCACATAGTAGGTTTGCTCAAATAATAATAATGACTGAACAGACCTTACATATCACTGTTTTAAGAAGAAACAGACATAGAGAGGTGAATAAACAGACTAACCTGTGAGTCAACATGAGGTCTGTAGTTGGAAGAGATTAGGTGATAGAATAAAGTGAGGTTCAGAGGTGAAAGTGTTCAGGTGTGGGGATAAGACAACATACAACCTATTTAAAATGTGCCATCATTGAGCAGCACTAGATAAAAAGTGAGATGACAGAATTAAGTCTGACTAGAGTTGAAGTAGTTGAAGCAATAGTATTTGGGTAAAAGAAGGTAGGTCTTTTGACAGGAGCTTAAGATCAGTGAAGGAGTACAGCACAGACGATGGTCTAAATAGAAGCAGGACCTTGGGATAGATATTTGGAAAGGGCTAGCTCACATGTATGATACAAATGAGGAAATAAGCTCAAGAATTTAACCAGTATTTGTAAGGTTTCTCCATTCTCCATTTCCAGCTCAGAGATTTTCAATCTTGATTGCATATTAAAATCACCTAGGAAGTTATTTTAAAAAATTAGTTTCCTGGTTACACAAAAATGTGAATAACACTACTGAACTGTATATTTAAAAATGGTTAAGACAGTTAATTTTATATGTATTTGACCACAATTTATAATAGAATTAGTGTTTGGGTCTCATCCCTATAATTGGTCTTGTTTTAAAACCTCCCCAGGTGATATATTAGTATCATATGTATTAATGTATATTTTATATATACAGGTGGATCATACATATTAATGTAACTATGGTTGAGAGCCACTGTCATTGTTTTCTTTACTAATCAAATGACCTCCCTGTTAGTAGCCAATTGCTGGTTCAAGAAATTCAAGCAATATGGCAGCCTATTAGATCTAATGAATTATTTCCTGTAACCATATGAGCTTATAGCCTCTCAAACAGATCCCCAAGGATTTGAGCAATAGAGAAAGCTAAGTGGACCCCTTGCAGAAACTGAATAGCTAGTTACTATTTAGGTGGAAGATGTCAGAAGACTGAGTCCAATGTGAACTCTCCATGAAACCTCTTTTCGCTTCTCTTCACCCTTCAAGATAATAATTAACATTTACAAGATGCTTACTGTGCCAGTTATTATGCTAAGCACTTTACTACATCATTTAATCTCCACAAGCTTCTGAGGTAAGTCTCGTCACCATCTCCCTTTCAAGCTCCTTGACTGTCTTGAAACTTGCTTTCTCCTAGTGCCCAGCTTTATTCCTGGCATGTAGTATGTACCAAATCTGTTGCATAAATTAATGAGTCCCTATTTCATAAATACAATAAGGGATCAAAGGGTTAAGTAACTTGTTAAAGTTATACAGCTAATAAGGAGTTGAACTGGTATTGGAACCCAGATCTTGGCTCCAAAGCACACACTTTTAACCACTATTCTGTAACATCTACTACTATCCTCTTCTGCTTTCAGGATTTTGACGTGTTCTTTCTGCCCTTTCCATGGCCTATGTACAGCCTAAAGTTTCTCCTGTGTGTGTGTGTCTATACATACATTCATATATACATACATACATATGTTGATTCTTGTGTGTAAGTAATAAAAACCCAATTTGAACAACTTAAGCCAAAAGGAATTTATTATTCAGATGGCAGTGTTTCACAAAACCCAGGGATACTGCAGATGGGCTTTAGGAACAAATCACGTGCTTGCATATAGCTAGGACTTTTCATCTCCTCCTCCTCAAGCTCAATCCCAAATTCTCTGGAAATGTAAATAAAGAATAGCTCCTGCTGCAGCCACGAAGATGAAGTAGAGAAGGTGGTAGAAAGGGGGTTCTGAGGAGACAAAACAATAGATGTTTACCTATAGTTCTGCTCTTTACTGCCCATAAACACATATTCCATTTTCACCTTTTCTACAATTCCAAAAATGCCCACACCTAACATGACCCTTGGAAATCTGCAAGTCACATGCAACTACTGCACATAAAAGCAACAGTATGAAATGGACATGCCCCTTCCCCGTCTAGTTCAGTGACAATCTAAATGTGGCTTCTCTTGATTCTACAAACTGATAAACTTAATTGCCACCAATAGATCTAACATACTAGAGAAATAATTAGATTAACTACGATTAAAATCTTTTTTAGGAAAGGAGAGGGGTACATCATTATCAGCCATCAAGTCCAAGCATGCGCCGTTTGCACTTGGCCAGGAATAAAGGAAATTATGGGCATAGAAAAAACTCATAAGAATCAATTTATTGATGTACTTTTTGCTTAACCAGTCTGTATGTGGGCCAGGGCATGCTCTAGAACAGTGGTCCCCAACCTTTTTGGCACTAGGAACCGGTGCTCCTCTGAGAATCTCATGACTGATGATCTGAGGTGGAGCTGAGGCTGTGGTGCTAGCGCTGGGGAGTGGCTGCAAATACAGATGAAGCTTCGCTTGCTCACCCACCGCTCACCTCTTGCTGTATGGCCTGGGGGTTAGGTGCCCCTGCTCTAGAAGAGTAGTGATTCTCAAACTCGAGATTGCTTTAGTATCACCTGAGGGCTAGTGAGACCTGCAGAAACTTGACACAACACTCCATTCAAACACCTGCACTAGGTGATTAGACCAAACGTTATTATGGCTTCTGGCAGCCTAAGGCTACATCCCTGGGATGACCCCAGTTCCAATCTGGAAAAGCTCAAGGCTGTCAAAAGAATTTGCAGTTTGTTCTGGCTGACACCTGACTGTAGGTCCCTGACGTTCCCTTTCTTACAGCATTTACTAAGAAGGGCTTATAATAATGAATTCTTCCCCATCCCTTTGAGATGTAGATGTATTTCCTACAACTCCAGAGTGTCTCTCTCAAGGACAATTCTCCTGAAAAGTAATCATCAGGAGAGGTTCCAGTCAAGATGGAAGGGTAGGAAAATGCTGCGCTTGCCACCTCCCATGACCCCATTAAAATTACAACTAAATTATAGATCAGCCTGAAGAATCACCTGAAGACTAGCTGAATATAACTCCTATAACTAATGATATAAAGAAGAGGCCACCTTGAGACTGGTAGTAGGGGTGGGGACTGGCATAAGGCAATTGAACATTGGGAAGGATACCTCAGCTGCAGAGGTCTCCCTGGAGGAGTGAGGGGCCCCATCCCCACACCATGGCTCTTCAGCCCAGGGTTCCAGAGCTGGGAAGAGGAGTCCCCACAAAATCTGGCCATGAAAATCCATGCGGATTCCAACTGTCCATGTGAGATGGAAGGAAGCAGGAAATCCAGACTTTCCCTTAAAGGACCCATGCACAGACTCAATTGCTTGCAGGCACTCACCCTGGGCTCTGGAGTGGGGACAGCAGCTCGGGAGGTGTCAGAGACATACAGGGAAAGACTGAGTTGTGTGGCTTTGGGGCAAGGGCTAGAGAGACAGCCACTGTTGTCCCTTTATTGAGCCCTCCTCTTGTGCAGCCTATAGGTGGGAACATCTTGCCTGTATTGAGCCCTGCCTCCACACAGCCAATACTGAATCTGCATTGGCCTGGTGAGATCCACTCACTCCACGCTGATGACTCCCTCAAATGCTGCCTCACTCAACTTTCAAATTGTTGAAGGCATGTTCGTGGCTGGGGAACCAGCTCCACCCAGCCCTCTTGGCAAAAGCCATCAATCTACAGGCCTTGGCCTTCGGACCTCTGGAGACAATTCCAGTGACAGGCAACCAGCCCCGACCAGAGCTGCAGCATTTCTTGAATAAATCCTGGGTGTCTGTGGGTCTGAAGTGGATGGCAGCTAGCCTCAGTGTGATCTGAGACTTTTGTGAGTGGCCACAGGCTCAGCACTAACACCAAATATAAACCTTCTGTGGCCATGTGAAATTGCTTACTTTACCATGGTAACTCCCTGGGAACCCACCCTACCCAAATTGTGTACCACCCCAAGGATCTATCAGCTGCTGAGCCTTACCGGCAGCCGATAGGCAGTCATAAGTCTTGGGGTGGCCTGGATCTTTTGCTAAGCTGCCCGAAGCCCAGTACTGGTGGCAGCTGGCTTTGGTTCACAGCATGGCCTCTCCCACTTGCCTCTAGGTCTGGTATAGGCAGTGACCAACTGCGTATTGCTTTGTATATCCTACCAGGTGGCCCTGGGCAGTCACAGGCAGTGGCTGACTTTGGCCTGCATGGGAACCCCTCCCGAGAGGTCTCAGAACCAACACACCCAGAGGCTGGTGTCGGACCACAATAGAGAGCCACCTGATTAGCCCCACAAGCAGCACACTCAAAGGGTGGTCTTGAAAGGCACAAGAAATCACTGGGGCAAATCCCACTCCATGGGGTCAGCCTCCACACAGCAGCTCATCCCCTGTGGGCATTGCCAATCCTCATGGCCAGTCAGCCTGAGAATCAATCCCATCCACTGATGTGCTAACAGCAATAAAGGCTTAACTAGAACAGAAGTTGCACATAACCCACACAAGGAATACTTCTGGAGAAACCAGCATAAGTGATCAGGAAGACTATACCATGGGGATGCACAGGGCACCTACTACACAAGGCCAACTGACCAAGACTGGGAGATGTAGCAATTCTATCTAATACATAGAAACAAACATAGAGAGGCAGCCAAAATGAGAAAGCAAAGAAACGTGTCCAAAATGAAAGAACAGGAGAAAACTGCAAAAAAAGAACTAAATGAAATGGAGGCAAGCAACCTACCAAATACAGAGTTCAAAACACTGGTTATAAAAATGCTCAATGAACTTAGGGGAAGAATAGATGAACTCAGTGAGAACTTCAACAAAAAGATAGTAAGCATAAAAAAGGACATAGAAACCATAAAAAAAGAACCAGTCAGACATGGAAAATAACAATAACTGAAATAAAAGAATACACTAGAAGGATGAAGCAGAAAATCGAATCAGCGATTTGAAGACAAGGTAGCAGAAAACACTCAATTGGAACAGCAACAAGAAAAAGGAAAAAAAAAAATGAGGAAAGGTTAAGGAACCTCTGGGACAACATCAAGCATCCCAACATTCGCAACGTAGGGGTACCAGAAGGAGGAGAGAAAGAGAACAAGGGATTGAAACCTATTTGAAGAAATAATGATGAAAAACATTCCTAACCTGGCAAAAGAGACATGCAAGACCAGGAAGCATAGAGTCCTAAACAAGATGAACCCAAATAGGCCTATAACAAGACATCATAATTAAAATGCCAAAGATTAATGACGAGAGAGAAACCTAAAAGCAGCAAGAGAAAGGCAGCTAGTTACTTTTAAAGGAGCTCCCATAAGATTGTCAGCTGATTTCAGAACAGAAACTTTGCAGGCCAGAAGAGATCGGCACGAAATAGTCAAAGTGATTAAAAGTAAAGACCTGCAACAAAGACTACTCTATCCAGCAAGGCTATCAATTACAAGTGAAGGAGAGATACCGGGTTTTCTTAAAAGGAAAAAGCTAATGGAATTCATCACCACCAAACCAATATTATAAGAAATATCACAGAGACTTCTTAAGAAGAAGAGGGGAGAAAAGCCCCATAAATATGAATAATTAAATGGCAATAACTATGTACCTATCAGTAATCACTTTAAATGTAAATGGATTAAATGCTCCAATCAAATGACAGGATAACTTAATGGATAAGAAAAGAAGGCCCATACACAGGCTGTCTACAAGAGACCCACTTCATATTGGAAGACACACACAGACTGAAATAAAGGGATGAAGAAGGATATTTCATGCAATGGAAATGAAAAGAAAAGCTGAGGCAGCAATACTTATGTTAGACAAAATAGACTTTAAAACGAAGGCTATAATAAGAGCCTAAGAAGGACATAACATAATGATAAAGGAATCAATCCAACAACAGGACATAACTCTAATAATATTGAGGCACCCAACATAAGAGCACCTACATATATAAAGCAAATATCGACTGACATAAAAGGAGAGATCAACAGAAAAAGTCATAGTAGGGGACTTAAACACCCCATTGACAACAGGGACAGATCTTCCAGACAAAAAATCAACAAGAAAATGACACACTAGACCAGATGGATTTAACTGATACTTTTAGAGCATTTCACCCCAAAGCAGCAGAATACATATTTTCAAATACACAGGAAACATTTTCCAAGATAGACCACATATTAGCCCAGAAAACAAGTCTCAATAAATTTAAGAACATTGAAATCATATCAAGCATCTTTCTCCAACCACAATGGTAAGAAACTAGAAATTAATTACAAGGAAAAATCCTAGAAAATACACAAACACATGAAGACTAAATAACATGCTATTAAACAACAAATGGGTTAACAATGACATCAAGAAGAACTCAAAAGATACCTTGAGACAAATGAAAATGAAAATACAATGACTCAAAATCTATGGGACACAGAGAAAGCAGTTCTAAGAGGCAAATTTATAGCAATACAGGCCTACATCAAGAAACAAAAAAAAATCTCAAATAAACAATCTAGCCTTACATTTAAAAGAACTAGAAAAAGAACAGCAAACAAAGCCCAAAGTGAATAAAAGTAAAGAAATAATAAAAATCAGAGTGGAAATAAACAAAATAGAGTCTAAAAATACAATACAAAAGATCAATGAAACCAAGAGCCGGTTCTTTAAAGAGATAAACAAAACTGATAAACCATTAAACAGACTCATTAAGAAAAAGAGAGGACTCAAATGAATAAAATAAGAAATGAAAGAGAAGTGACAAATGACACCACAGAAATACCAAGGATTGTAAGAAAATATCACGAACAATTATATTCCAACAAATTGGACAATCTGGAAGAAATGGATACATTCCTAGATACATATACTCTTCTAAGACTGAGTTAAGAAGAAATAGAAAATCTTACCAGGATGATCACTATTAATGAAATCAAATCAATAATCAAAAAAATCCCAAGAAACAAAAATAGGTGAATTTTACCAAACATGCAAAGAATTATCACCTATCTTTCTTAAGCTATTCCAAACAATTCAAGAAGATGGAAGGCTCCAAAAACATTTTATGAAGACACAGTCACCCCAATTCGAAAACCAAAAACAACAACAAAAAAGTAAATTAAAGGCTGATATCCCTGATGAACACAGATACAAAAATCCTCAACAAAATATTAGCAAACCAAATCCAGCAATATATTAAAAAGATCATACACCATGATCAACTGGGTTTTATTCCTGGCATACAAGGTTGGTTCAATATCTGCAAATCAATTAATTTGATACACAACATTAACAAATTGAAATAATCATATGATTATATCAATAGAAGTAAAAAAAAAAACAAAAAACGTTTGATAAAATCCAGCATCTATTTATAATAATAACTCTCAGCAAAGTGGGAATGGAGGGAACATACCTCAATATAATAAAGGCCATATATGACAAACCCACAGTTAACATCATACCCAACAGTGAAAAGCTAAAAGCATCAGAAACAAGATCAGAAACAAGATAGGATGTCCATTTTTATTACTTATTCAACATAGTATTGAAGTCCTAGCCACAGCAATCAGACAAGAAAGAGAAATAAAAGCCATCCAAATTAGAAGGGAAGAAGTAAAACTGTCATTGTTTGCAGATGACATGATAGTATAAAGAGAGAACCCTAAAGATTCCACCAAAAACTGTTAGACTTCATAAATAAATT
>NW_006443132.1:174388-183212 GCF_000325575.1 Pteropus alecto | reverse complement strand
CACTAATTTGAAAAGATATATGCACCCCTATGTTCATTGAAGCATTATTTACAATAGCCAAGATATGGAAGCAACCTGTGTCTATTGATAGACAAATGGATAAAGAAGATGTGGTACATATATAAAATGGAATATTTCTCAGCCATAAAAGAAATGAAATCCTACTATTTGCAGTGACATGGATGGACCTAGAGGTTATTATGCTGAGTGAAATAAGTCAGACAGAGAAAGACAAATACCATATCATTTCACTTCTATGTGAAACCTGAAGAACAAAATAAACGAACAAACAAAACGAAAACAGACTCAGATATAGAGAACAAACTGGTGATTGCTAGATGGGAAGGGATTGGGGGCCTGGGTGAAAAAGGGGAAGGGATTAAGAAGTACAAATTGGTAGTTACAACACAGTCACGGAGATGTAAAGTACAGCATAGGAAATATAGTCAATATCATCGTAAAAACTATGTATAGTGCCAGGCGGGTACTAATCTGGGGGATCACTTCATAAATTACAAAAATGCCTAAACACTATGCTGTACACCTGAAACTAATATAAACTAATACTAAATGTCAACTCTAAATGAAAAATAAAAAAATAGTCACGGGGATATAAAGTATAGCACGGAGTATATAGTCAATAATATTGTAATAACTATGTATGGTATTGGAAGGGTTCTATATTTATCGGAGTGATCACTTTGTCAAGTTATATAAATGT
Source organism: Pteropus alecto (assembly GCF_000325575.1). Lineage (NCBI taxonomy): Eukaryota > Metazoa > Chordata > Mammalia > Chiroptera > Pteropodidae > Pteropus > Pteropus alecto. Next base: position 182,491 of record NW_006443132.1, on the reverse strand, counting down.
CTAATCACTGTTATACACCTGAAACTAATATAACATTGTATGTCAACTGGAATTGAAAAATAAAGTTTATGAAAAAAAGTAATCATCAGGAAGCCTAGGGCCTTTGTCTCCCAGTCTTGAGAGCGGATAGACTCTTAACTTCAATAATTGTAGCTAGCAGACACAGCTGGCCTAATTGTACTTACAGTGACCAATCCTTTGCAATTTTTCACTTCCTGGACTCTACTGAGCCCCTGCTTACTCCTTTCCTTCCTTTAAAATGCCCAGTCACCTCCGCACAAATGGGAATGGGGCTCATCTCTTTCCCCTCGCGGCAGCAGTGACTGAATATAATCTGTTTTCACTGCTTTAACTACTGTCTGGCTTTGTGTATCTTTGATACTACTTAAATCTGTATTGCTGGCTCCTCCCCTAGAGTTTGATTATGGAGGTCTGGGCTGAGGCCTGAGAACTGACATTTCTAATAATTTGTAGGTGATGCTGATATGCTGGTCCAGGGAGAACTAGTGCCCTGGCTCATGGACTTTATTCACTGGATATGATTTTCTAGTGATATAACTTCCTCTAAACCTCATTTGACTGCCTGTATATTTCTTTAGAGGGGACTCAGAATGCTAATAATAAGTGCCAAGAATCTTGTCAAGTTTAGCTCTTTGAATCTTCAAATCTGCTAAAGGGAATAAACTGGCTCATCTTGTTGCAGCCTCTGTTTCTTAGCACTCTACCTAAGGATTTGGCTCATTCTCCCTGGCATTCTGCTCAATGTCTTCAGCTTGAAGCTTGAACAGGAAATAACAGGCCGAGTTCAAGACTGTGAAGCCTCTTCTTTTTCTGATCTGCTCTGGGAATGTTACACTTACCCCCTCCTTCATTGCATTCTAGCTGAATGTATTCACAGAGTGAGACATCGTCACATTTGGGGGAGTTGGAGAACAAGGGATACTATGGAGGCTTATACAGATAACCTCATTCCAATTTCCTAGATGCCAATTTCCTAATCAGTAAAACACCTTTATATTAAATTTATTGGGGTGATGTTGATTAATAAAATTATATGGGTTTCAAGTATACAATTCAATAATACATTATCTGTATATTGCATTGTGTTCACCACCCAAAGTTAAATCTCCTTCTGTCACCATGTATTTGACCCCCTTTATCCTTTTCTACCTACCCCCACTTCAGTGATACACTTTGAGAGTTCTACTGTAAGTCAGTAAAACCCATAATTATCTGACCCTCGGCAACTGCAGATCTCTTAATACAGGCACGAGGTCTGCTCTGTTTTGAGTGCCAGGAGCAATAAGCAACTGCTTCACTGCCAAATAACATAGAATGCCAACTTCCCATTAATTGATATGGGATATCAGCGATCTCTGCCAGTTCCATATTTTAGAGTCTGTAATTTGCCACATGCCATTTCTGGTACCAGTTCCTGAATAATAATAATAATAATAATAATTATTATTATTATTATTATTATTTGGTCATAAGTAGTTTCTAACCCAACTGTGTCTTAAACAAAACTAGTAAGGATATTGGTTTGCCTCAGAGAAACCAAAGGCAAGAATGCCTCAGGAACAATCTAGAACTTGGGACTAAAATACAATGAAGACTCCCTATCTCTTGTCTCTGCTCTGAGAGTCTGCATTTTTCTTCTCTTTCTGCAGATCAGCATCTGTTCCTTCTGTCTCTCTTGTGGGAAAATTGACTTCTGACAGCTTACACGTTTTACACTTAGAGGAAAAATGATCTCTCTGGTCCAATTCTAAATTTCTAGGGAATGAGATTCCGATTGACCCAGCTTGGTTTAGTTGTCCACCTGTGACCCAGTCAGCCATGTGTACAGGAACATGGCAGTTTTTGCTGTACTCTGTAAATTGGGGGTGGATTAATTCCTAGAAAAGGAGGGCTGAACAGACAATCCAATAGGTATCCATTATACTAGAAAACCTCTATTCCTTCCCTTCTTCATCCCTTCAAGCCACAACTCTCTTCTTCCACTGCTAGTTTTCAAAAGAGTTACCTATGTGCACTGCTTTGCCATCTACTTACTCTTTGCCAATCTGGCTTGTTTTATTTCCACTATTCTTTTATGATAAACTCCTTTATGGAGCTTGAAGCTTTTTCAGCTTTTGCATCCTGTTAGACTGTTCTCAGACTTCATTCATCTTGACTACTCTTAAGTTCTGCACGTTTGGGTTCTAACTCTGCCTGCAATTCTCCCACCTCTCATTAAGTTCTAAACCCGATCTGCTACTACTCACTGTTACAGATCTTTTTTTCTGCCCTTATCCTACTGAAAGAGTGGGCCCTAAAAGCCAGTCAGAAGACTGGTGTAGCTACATCAGAATCAACTGAGGAGCATGTCGAAAATATATTTTTTTACAAAATTATGATTCCGTACATCTGGAATTGTATTCCTTACGGTTATTTTGCTAGAACTCCCTGACACATTGATTCACAGTGAGGTTTGAAAACAGAGGTCCTAACCATAGGACACTGTAGCTCAGTGAGTACCAAAAAGGTACGACTTGTTTGTGTTGGTGCTTGCCTCCCTAAGGAGATCTTGAGGACAAAGGAGACTCATTTTTTCCTCTGCATTGCCTTGAGTCAATAATGTAAGTTTCCCATTCATAAATTAAGACCAACAACTCTTTTTCGAAGAATTGCAGTAGCTAAAGTGGATTGCTACAGAAATGTTGGCGGTTATTAATTTCATCTTCCATAAGTGTCCTTTCTCATTCATTAAAAGCTACACATATTATTTTTTTCCCCTGAAAGTAATATTACCCCTCCTAGAGAATTTTAGCATACTTTCACTGGATTAAATTAATCCACTTCCTTTCCCATGATACACCACTTTCCCCCCAAAACTCCTTTTTCTGAGAAAGGCGGTAAATAGCCTGAAGCAATTTGGTGAATGCCAGGAATTGGAGTGCAAATACTAAACACATTATTACCGCGCCCCGCCATTTGTGACCCTGCGAGTGCCAGGGCTGACAGGGGTGGTAATCTTGTTCTTCGAAATGTATCACAAGGCCATAAACACTACAACTCCCATGATGCCCTTTCGGTCCCGCCCCGTTCCCCCTCCTTCAACTAGAAAGCGTGTACCATCGAGAAGACGAGGCAACATGGCTCCCGGAGGTGGACGGAAGAGGCTTCTCCACTTCTGAAACGGTGAACGGCGGACGGAGAGGAAAAAAAAGAAGTGACTAGAACCCGTCATCGCTTTAATCCTCTCAGCCTCTCCTAAATCCGGTCGGCCTCACCCCCTCCTCTCCACCCAAATCCAATCTGTGGTCTCCTCCCCTCCCTCACTCCCTCGCTTGCTCACCCCTCCCCTCGGGAATCCTTTTCCCGCCCCCTCGCCCCCAGCTTCGCGCCCAGACCGTCGCCTAGCTTGTTCGCGCAGCCGCCGTCTCGTCTGCCCGCCGACGAAGCATGGGCGTACAGGGCTTCCAAGAGTTCCTGGAGAAGCGCTGTCCCGGGGCTGTGGTGCCCGTGGACCTCCTCAAACTTGCGCGCACGGTCTCGCGCCAGCAGCAACAGCACCAGCATCGGCAGCTGCCACCTTCGGCAGCCCTAGCGCCCGGGGGTCCCCGCACCGCCAGGGGCTCCGCTCCTCAGCAGTCGCCGCTTCCTCCCGTTGCCTTGGGTGCCTACTCCGGGGGCGCGGGGCCGACTCGCCAACATCACCCCGCTCACCACTTCAACCACCACGGCCAGGCACATCCCGGGCTACACCCGCCGCCGCCGCCGCTGCCGCCGCCCGCTCCGCTTCCCGGGGCTCGGGTGCTGGTAGACGCGGGCTCGGCGCTGCCGCGGCTTTATGGTGGCTACCAGACGGATTGGGTGTGTGGCGGCCAATGGAACGCCATGCTGGGCTACTTGTCAGCGCTATGCCAGGCTTGTGCCTATCCCGGCGGCGACGGCCTGGAGCTGGTGGTCATGTTCCCTGGGGGCCTGGGCAAGGACCGGCTGGCCGAGTGGGGCCGTCGGTGCCAGGCCGAGCGGCAGACAGCGCAACTGATCGTGGGACACGTGGGCAACAAGGGCACCCCTCCTCCACGGGCCTGGTTCCTGCCACCGGCCTGCCTGAGCCACTGCGTGAGGCTAGCACTCATCCGCTTCCGGGTCAAGGTGAGGGAGGGGCCGGATCTTTCATAATAAGCCCCACACCTATTCCCTCCCAACTAAACACCTAACCACCCACCCACTTACCTGCTTCCCTTCTCACCGCCAAATCAGCTAACCCACTTGTCTAACTACCCTGGATCATTTTATCCATCTACCAACCCCTTCATTCCACCCCCCTACCGATTCTCTCACTTTCCTAACTACATCACCATGTCATCCCAATAACCCCCTTTACCTTTCGCTTACCCAGTTGTGTCCAGAGGTTTTAGCAGAATTTCTTTTGTAGCCCCATGTTTTCCTACTGTCTTCTGCTTCAAGCTGAAATGCCTTTTTCCAATTTTTTTGTTTTCTATAGCCTCTTTCCAACCTTGCAGCAAATCCGTTCAACAGATGTTAATTGAACTCCTTTCTTCTACAAGGATTTTTCCCATTTTGACCAAGTGCTTTATTTATACCTTTCTGTCCATTCAACCTTTATCATTTCAACATGTTTCTACCTCCTCCTGCCTTAGCCTGAACACACAAACAAAAAAACCCCTGATTCAGTTACTGTGCAACAAGTATTAACCCACTGAGAGTAAGAGATTTGTAAAGATATGTGAGGCATGGTCCTGCCCTTGGAAAATCAAATATATACACATGAAACATTTGTTTAATGGTATAAATGTGTATATGATTATGCTTTATGGTACAGATTGTAAGTACATTACCTGTTCTTCGTGTGTGTTGGGGGAGAAATCTAGGCTAAAATGGTCAGAGGAGGCTTCCTTGAAGAAGTTGGACCTCATTTGGATCTTCAAGGATAGGTTGGACTTGAATTGGTTATGGGTTCGGGAGGAAGCTGCTTTAAGTGGGAGAAAGAAAATGAGCAAAAGCAAGCGTGTGAAGCCCCAAGGGCAGTAAAGTCCAATCTCCACATGTAGTTGATCACTGCATATGGGGCCTGGGGAAGAGCTTGGCAGCATCCCTAGTTCTTGGCACCAATGCTGTTGCTCTGTTGCTTTCCCATACTCTTAGGTTTCAAGTTCCTACGTGTGGGGAATAGCAAGGCTTGAGAAGTAAAGGAGGTGGGCAAGAATAAGAAAAGAAGTACAGGATTGGGTAAGACAAAACCTCAAACCCATTCTCAACCAAGGCTCTTGGAGATGTGCTCACAGTCAAAAGGAAGGACAGGGAATTGTGGGACTCATAAACTAAAGAAATGGTTCTGCAGGAAGTAATGAAAGAAATCTCAGAGAGAATGAAAGACCTGCATAGAGAAGTTTGCAGTGGTCAGAGCTTGTGGCTAGAGTTCAGTCATGCTAGGCCCCTTGTCCAGCATCAAATCTGTGCCTAGGCTGGGTAGATTATAGTTGCTTTGAATAATAAAAAAAATTCAGTAATGAGCTATGTCAAACATACACAGTAGTAAAAAATAATATAAAAAGACACTCATTTTGTTGCCTTCTTGACTGAACATTTTTCAGTAGATTCATTCATGGCCATTCTTTTCACTTTGTTTTTATTGCTACCACACAAGGTTAAAGGACTTTTTACCTCATTGTCATTATTAACCTGGTTACTGGCAACAATGGCTAACATTGATGAAACACCATGTGCCAGGTCTAATCCATGTGCTTGAACAAAACCCATTTGATCCTCACAGTAACCTGTGAAGCAGTATTGTTTTCCAAATGAGGAAACAGGTACGAGAGAATTAGAAACTTACTCAAAGTCATGCAGCAATAAATGGTAGAGCTGGGATTCTGGGATTCATGCCCAGGCAGTCAGGCTCCAAAGCCCATGCTCTTTTAAACAACAGTGCTCTCTAAGAGGAATCTTTGTAAAGTGCCAATGTGATTAGATCATACACACTAGGCTAAAATCTTCCCTGGCTTCTGGGTAAAGACAGGTGTGGGTCATTGATTTATATTATTCATTTATTGAGTGCTTACTATAGGTTAGTAACTGTGCTAGTTGCTGAGGATACAGAGGTAAATAAGGGGATTCCTGCCCTCAAGGTCAGAGTTTAGTGAAAGAGCCAGACTGAAAACAATGTTGCAGTTACTAAGAGCTAATTGCAAATGATGAAAACCATGGCCCTTATGGGAGACATGGTTAATTCTTTTCTTTTTTTAATGCCTGCAGCACCTGATATTCCTAGGGGGTCTCCCGTCCAAGTACTAACCAGGCCCAGCCCTGCTTAGCTTCCGAGATCAGACAAGATCGGGCACGTTCAGGGTGGCATGGTCGTAGATGAGACATGATTAATTCTGGGTGAGGGTGTGAAAGTTGGAGGAGGCTTCACAGATTGGCACTGAGCCTTGAAGGGAAGGGGCTGGGAAGAATAGGTCAGATAGTAGACAAGGGTGTGGAGACCGAAAATGGCCTGTGAGCTCTGGATAGATTTTGATTGGAGGTTGGCAGGAGAGTTGAAAACTGAACATGGGTTTGTGGGTTCCAAACTTTTTGGTTCATGCACCCCATCAGTCAAAAGTTTTGAGAAGCAACACTAATATGGCTTACTGAAATTCTTCACCACACAGTCTCATTTTTTTAATTCCAGAAGTTCATCAAAAAATCAGATGGTTGGATGTGTGGGAAAGGAAATATAGTAAAAATGGTAGAATCTTGGTGGTGGGTATTCATGTGTTCACTATAAAATTATTTCAACTTTGCCATATGTTTTAAGATTTTCATAATAAAATGTTGGGGGCGGGGAATTCCCAGCAGTACTCTTTAGTCCTAAGGACCACCATTTGGGGAATATATAAATCTTATTCCCCATGCTAGATTATAAACAAACTTTGATTCTTTTTGTATTCTCCATAGTGTCTTGTATATTTTAGGTGCTGTGTACATTTTTTTTCTGAATGACTAGGTCTGTGATCTTAAGAGAAAGGAATGTAGAAATGACTTAAGGTGTGTGGTGTGGCTCTTAATATAGTAGATTTAAGACTGGCTCCAAAATTGCATATGTAAAGTATTTGTAGGTGTTATCAGTGAGTGAAGTTCTCTCTTGTGGTTCTGGTCAGTGATTTTTGTTGTTATTGTTATGGAGAACTTTCTAGTTCATAGCACAGAGTTGAAAGGTATTGGTTAATAACTGATTATGATATGCCTTTTCAGAGGAGTGTTCCACTATCTTGAAGATAACAGTTTTTCAGTTGGATGATCTGTATGTCTACCATTTCTTTTGACTGAAATGCCAGTGCTTCAGAACAAAACCCACTACTGTATTTTTCCTCCTGTTTTGGTTTTCAGACTAGGCCAAAGACGGGCCTTTATTTCAATCTCATTTTCATTTGTGATAGAGAAAATATAGATGGAGAGAGTAAATAAAAAATAAGTTGCTGTGTTGTCTGTTTAGCTTTAGACAAGGCAGGATTTCCCATGAAAAGATTCAGTATATGTTATTGGGATGAATTTTATCATTTAGTTGGTTTAATTTGTATATTCTACAAACCTTTTTCACTGCTAATCACCAGTAGCAGGAAAATTAAGTAAACTCACAAATTGCTACCCTGATCTCTCCCTGAATGTCTCAGAAGTAGAGCAACCTAAAACACTTTTAGAATGATTTGGGAGATGATGTGGGGTAGTTAAGGGAATGAATGCTTTGTTTAATGGTTTATGTATTAGGGGAAAAAAGATAATAACATCAAACCCACCATTTTACAACTATAATTCTTTAGAATAGGGCCAATTAAAAATGAATTGATTCGAAGAAACGTATTAAGGTGCAGTACTTTGATGTAGCAGAAATCATGGTGGTACATAAATGACCAAAGTTTGAGAAGTCCAAGCAAGAGCTGATGTCATTTTGTGCTTTGTTCTCTAGAATACAGTATAGCAATGGCTGCTATGCCTCCTGATGATAATACTTACAGATACATCCTGAAAAGTCAGTGACTCTTCTAGGTGCTCTAGTGGTAGGAAAAATCATAATAGTAATTTTTACTATTTCTTGAGCACCAAGTT
>NW_006443132.1:140231-174315 GCF_000325575.1 Pteropus alecto | reverse complement strand
TCCCATTTAACAGTTGAAATAACTAAGGTGCAAAGAGGTGAAATGATTTTTTTTTTCGGTCTGGACAGTAGTAAGTGGTGGATAAAAATCCTTGTTCTGGGTCTGTATTATTCAAAAGCTCTTGCCACAATCCCACCACACTGTTTGCTTTGTTTCGTACATTCTCGTGTAAGAATGTATATTTTATTGGCCAGATAATATGCATAAATATATGAAGAAAAACAATAATAAGCATTGAGCACTTAGTTTGTGCTAGCACTGCTAAATGTTCAATACTGCCAGTACAAGGCAAGTGTTATAAAACTAAGTACTGAGTGAGTCATAGAGTGGTGTTACAGGAATTCAAATATAACAATCTCTTTTCTGCATTTTCAGTCTCTCTCTCTGGTTTCTTTCACTTACAGCATACACAAGAACCTTTAAAAGACAAAAACTTTCCCTTTACTTTGTAATTCCCTTAAACCACTGTCTTTATCCTTGTACTTTCCTTTTAACCATTATTTTTGAAAAAAGAAGACTAGTAATTCCCATTCCCTAGCCTTTTGCCACTTGCTATCTGACGTTGCCATTTTGAAGCTGCCAAGTCCATTTCCATTCTTACCCTTTCTTGGTCCACTTGAAAAAATTGACAGTATTGAGCCATCCTTTCCTTGAATTTCTTTCTTTGGATTCAATAATGCTGCTCGCTTCAGAGTCTCCTTATAAGTCTCTAGGTTTTTTTTTTCCTTACCTAAGTTATTTCTCCTCCTCTGCCTGCTTTCTTAAGCATTGGTGCTCTCAAGGCTTCTGTCCTGGTGATATTCTTCTATTCATTTCCTGAGCAATCTCATCTATTATTATGGCTTTAAATATTAACTATATTCTGATGATTCTTAGAGCACTTTTTCTACCCCTGGCCTCTCTCATGAGCTTTTGACACATCTTTTCAGCCCTCTACTACTCGATTTCATATAGATCACTTAAACTAAAAAATATCCAAGATGGAACTCAATATTTTTTCCTAAAACTTGTCCTACTTTCAGTATTCTCTTTTTCTATGAATGTTGTCTTTCATCCATTTCAAACCAGAAACTGCAAAGTTCTCAATTCTTCATTCTCCTGTCCCTTTCCAAATCCTCTTGGTCACAAAATCCTGTCATTTCTACCTCAAAAATATCTCAAGTTCAGCCACTTCCACTCCTATTGCCTTAGTTCAGGCTGCCATCAACAAAACAAAAAAGCAACCTACCTAACGGGAGAAGATATTTGCAAATGATACCCCCGACAAGGGGCTAATATCCAAAGTGTATAAAGAACTCACATAACAACAACAAAAGAGACAAACAATCTGATTAAAAAATAGGCAGAGGACCTGAATAGACACTTTTCCAAGGAAGACATACAGGTGGCCAATAGACACATGAAGAGATGTTCAACATCACTAATCATCAGGGAAATGCATATCAAAACCACAATGTCATGCTACCTCACAACCGTTAAAATGGCTATAATCAAAAAGACAAGAAATAACAAGTGTTAGAGGAGATGTGGAGGAAAGGGAACCCTTGCACACTGCTGATGGGAATGTAAATTGCTACAGCCACTACAGAAAATTAAGAATAGAACTACCATGTGATCTAGCAATTCCTCTTCTGAGTATTTACCCACCATCATTTCTTATCCGAACCATGAAAATAGCCTCAACTCATTTCTTTACCACTCTGGACTATAGTCCATCTTCTACATTGCTGTCAGATACCATCCTGAAAACCAAAGCTGACTTTGTTGTGCCTAAAAATATCCCCTGCTCACCTTTTGCCTAATTTACCAAGTCCAGACTTCTCAGCATGGCATATATTGCCTTTCAGTCTGATCTCAGACTCTTAACCAGCCTTACTTCATGCTTACCTCTGCCCACACCTGTTCTAAGCATTGGAATGTCCCAACCATTTTGAACTTTTTTAGTTTTCTAGACACACCATGTCTTCTCACATAGTGCTTTTCTTATGTACTCTCACCCTTACATAGCAAATTCCTACTTATTCTTGCTTAAAGGTTATCACTATGAAATCTTTCCCAAGCAAGGTAAATGGTACCTTCTTTTGTGCTACCAGAGTGTTCTTTTCTTACATCTCATATTTTTTCTATCATAGTATTTTCATATCACATTTTTCTATCATAGTATTTTCATATCACATTTTCCCCCATGCTGTACATTACATCTCTAGAACTTATTTATCTTACAACTGGAAGTTTGTAATTCACTTTTAATCGAGTTCCAAGAGGGCAGGGATTTCCTCTAGGGCTTGACATATATACAGTAATGGTTGTTGAGAGAGGTTGATTGACTAACTGTAGAGGGCTTTAAAGATTAAGATCAGAAAGAATTTAGGATAAGTGTTTTATAATGTCATATGTTAATTCCATGTATATCAACTCAAATTCCAAATAGAATTGCCAGCCTCTGTTAAGTCTAAGTTTTGTAGCTGCTTAGCAATGCACTTAATAGAATAACTTCCCCCTTGGTGATAATAATAATAATTACCACATGCACTGGGTACCTTACATAGATTCATTATATCATTTAATCCTCACAACCACCCCTCAGGCTACATATTCATCTCCATTTTTTAATACCTAAAATAATAGGCTCAGCATAGTCACTGGCCTAAAATTGTGCTGCTTCAATGTGATTGAATCAAAATATGAACCTGAATATATTTGACACCAAAACCCTTCATCTTTAACATCTCAAAACAGCATAGTTGTAGTTTAATAACTTTTTCAGAATACTTTTCTTATATTCAGTTTGCGTAGCATAATGGCTTAGAGCACAGACCTTGGAGCCAGACTGCCTGGGTGTAAATCCTTGTTCTACCTGTTAGTTATATAAACTTGGACAAGTTAACCTCTGTCTGCCTCAGTTTCCTCATCTGGAAGATGAGGATAGTAATAATACCTACATCACAGACTTTGTTGTGAGTGTTAAATGATTTAATATAAGTAAAGTGCTTAGAACATTATATGGCATATAGTAAGTACCACGTAAATGCCAGCTACTTTTTGACCAGAATATCTTGTGTGCCAAGTAGATTGGACATTGATTATTTCACTTTCATGCCTTAAGCTTAGCATGGCATGACTTGCACAGTCCTTCATGATCTGCCTACCATTTTCTGGACTCATTTCACCCCATTTTTATTACCAGAACAATGGATACTTTTCAGTTCAATTAACATTTTTTGAGCTTCTACTCCATGCCAGACTATGCTAAGTACTGTGAACAAACAAATTCATTCATTCATTCAGCAAATATGAATTGGACTCCTGTGTACCAGCACAGTTCAAGATTGTGAAGATAAAGCAGTGGACAAAACAGACAGATTTCTGACCTCATGAAGTTTATATTCTAGTGGGAGGACAGACAAGATTAACAAAACATGTAGTATTTTAGGTGGTATAGTAAGTGCTGTGGGAAAAAATGTAGGGAATTGAGGTCAGGAGGGTATTATATCCCTCTAGGAGCTCATAGTTTAGTTGGGGAGACAAGGGAACAGTATGAGCTCCCAAAATCATTTATCTGGCCTTTGTCATAGATCCAAGGACATAGTGGAAGTGGCAGAACCAGGATTGCATACTAGACACCAAAACCCTTGCCCTTTCATCTACATCACAAAGGATATTACAAAGGTTATGGCAAGGGTGGCAAACTGGCAGCCTATAGACCCGTACATTTTTAAAGAACTTCATTGATTTTCATTGATCAGTAGTGTTTATCGAAATCTGAAGTCAAGTAGGTTTGGACTGAATATAAAGGCATTGTGTAGTTGAATAGTTTTTCATTTCCTTCTATCGTTTAACTTGCATTATGTGAATACATTGTTTTAACAAATATGAATTTGTTGCCAACATTTTTAAAATTGTGAAATATTGCAAAAAAGCCTGACTTTCCAACCACTCTTGAAATATCATATCCTCTGGCAACACTGGTTGCCCCTTTTGCTGAGCTTACATGGTCTTCATTTATTGGAGTTTCTGCCATTCTATGGTGTCTCCCTAACACCGTGACCAAGTGCCACTTGCCATTCATGATAAACATCTCCTACAATGGCCCCCAAAGATTCCCGCCTCCTGGTATTTATACTCTTGTGTAATCTCCCCCCACTCCCTGTGTGTGGGCTTGACCTAATGACTTGCTTCTAATGAACAGACTATAATACAAGTGATGAGATGTCACTTCCAAGATTAGGTTATAAAACACTGCAACTTCCATCTTGTTTGCACTCTCTTTCTCTCTCTCTCTGGCTCTTCTTGCTTGATCACTCTGATGAAGCAAGCTGCCGTGTTGTGAGCTGCTCTATGGAGAGGCCCACATGTCAAGGAACTGAGGGCAGCCTCCGACCAACAGCCAGAAAGAAACTGAGGTCCTCAGTCCAACAACCCGCAAGGAACTGAATCCTGCCAACAGCCATGTGAGTGAGCTTGGGAGTGGATCCTTCCACAGTCACACCTTGAGATGACTGCAGCCCCGGCTGGCACCTTGATTGCAGCTTGTGAGAGACCCTGAGCCAAAGGACCCAGTTAAGCCATGCCCACAGATACTATAAGATAATAAATGTGTTTTAAGCCACTTAAGTTTTGGGGGTAATTTGTTACACAGAAATTAGATAACTAAAACACCATTGATTGTTGGGCTTGTACTTTTTTATAGTACTTTTGATTAACATGAAATATTTTTTGTACCCACACCTATGAAAAGTGAAAAAAAAAAGTTATACAAGAAAGTTAGAGCCTATTTCTTGTTGCAAGTGATGAATATTCCTCTATAGCTAAATAAAATATCTGTTGAAAGACTACAGTTTAAGACACCATTTAAAAATCAACCATTATAAGAAGTATGATCAGTATATTAAAATTATGAGCACTGAAACAAAAAATTTTAAAAGGGCTTGGCATTTCAATAGGCTGTGTTTTTTAATACAGACAGAATAAGTGATACTGCTATGAAATATAATTATGTAGTAAATGGAAAAATTGCCAAGTTTTCAAAGCCTTTTGTCAGTAGTATAAGAGTGTTTATTGAGTATAGTAGAAATTACGTCATAAACAAGCATTTGCAAGAGTAGGAAATGTTGCTTCAGATGTTAAAGATTGGTGGCTGAATATTTTGGGGACAAATTGGGTCAGGAAGTTACTTGTGAAGTTTTAGATTGCAGCTGGTTACAACAGATAAAAACACTACCCATATAGCTGTATACTTAGCTATATGCCTAGCCAGTATTCAAAGTATAGTCCCTGACCAACAGCACCGTACTACTTGGAAACTTGTTAGAAATGCAGAATCTCAGGCTGTAGCCCAAACCTACTGAATCAATCTGGAGATGGGGATTTGTCAATTTGTTTTAACAAGCCCTCCAGCTGATAATCATATACCCTAATGTTTGAGAACCACTGCACATAATTCCTGTGTTAAGAATTTTGATGCAATCTAACTTTTGAGCTGGCAGCCTGTGACAGTTATATCCAGAAATACCTGGATTTTGTGTTGAGAAAAGTTTTGAAATTTTTTGTATAGATTGGTTAAAATTAGTGAATATGACTACATTTGTGCTTCCACAAAAGCTTTACTGTTGGACTTAGGATAATTAACATTGTGGTTTGCAACAAACAGTTGAATACTTTGCTTGGTGAATTACTAGATGCATGTTATGGAAATCCACCCTATTATATGGAGATTGATTGGTTTAGTTGAGGCATGGTACTGAAGATATTGAAGAAGACTTATTTGGCATCCAAAGGCCATTCAGTACACTAGCAATGATAGAAATAAAATGATCTGTTTAGTTGACGTTACAGCTCATCTAGATACTTTGAATAAAAGCAGGGTTGTTCAGAAATACCTTCACAAATGTATGGTCATATTTGCTTCTTTCTAGGAAAACTATGCCTTTGGGAAAATCATTTGCTAGGAGATAAACTGGCTGACTTTCCTTTGCTGAAATTGGTTTCCAAGAAATGAAAGTGAAGCCTGAATTACATTCCCCAAATTGTGGAGTTGTCTATCCAATTCCAGAAAAGGCTCTCTGACATTGTTTTAACAAAATTAATATAGTTCAGTTAGGCTTTCTCAATGTTCATGGTATGAAAGAAAAGCTACAATGGAGATATTGAATGACTGCTATGGCACTGAAGATGAAGCATGATGTTATTTAAATACCAGAATTCTACAAATACCTTGGAAGTACTTACCCTAAATATGAAAAACAGTGTAGAATGTGTACCTGTGTTTGGAAATGCTACATTTGTAAGCAACCGTTTTCCATTATGAAATAGGATAAAATTAATCATTCCCAGTAAAAGGATTCAAGGCTAAATTCTTTACTGCACATTGTAACATAAATGTATAAGACCTAACATTGACCTCTTGGTACATAAGAAAGGCATCAAACTTCATATTCCAAGTCAAAGGAGTATAAATCACACACACAAAATGTAATGATCAAATTTTTCAATTTTGGACTTGTATTTTCAATTTTGAATTTAAAATGTAAACGCCATTATTTTGCATGTTTATACTGTTAACACCCTCAGTATAGTTTAGTAAAAAAGATTATGTTGCTGGTAGCTGATTTTCTTAACTCACCCCACTCCCGCCCCTTCATTTATGTTAGCTTCCCAGCCCCTGTAGGCATTTGCAGCCCCGAGTTTGAAGACTCCTAGAAATTTCTTTCTGTCTTCTCTGCAGTTCCTGTCTTCCTTTCTGAGGTATCCCAAAAGCTCCCTTGGACTCTTGTTTGCTTCTTATTCTAAGGATACCTTTCATCAGGCCTTTTGAGTTTTCAGTCCTGAAAATTTGCTTTGGGCAGAATAAGTGCCTGTTCTGATATATACTTGTCTAAGTTTCTGAAAAACTGCAGACAGTATGTACAATAGACTTCATCTCTGCAGAATAAGCAGGCTATGATTTATTTTGTAACCACTTGTGTGTCAAGTATTTTATATAACTAATTTCTAAGTCTTAAAATCAGGTAGAAATTAGCAAAATCTCCATTCTATAGATGAAGAAGCTAAGCGACTTGCCTGACCACTTGAATTTGAGCATAGGTCCACCAAATGTTCAAAGTAGAGTCTCCAGTACCCAGTTGAGCCACAACAGATTTTTTTTAAAGTCTGTTTTCCCTTTTATATGTAACAGGCAGTTTCACCTACAAAAATGAGCTGGCTCCTAGCAACCTAAGAGTAATTAAGGGTATGAAAATTGGGTATCCACACATTAAAATTAGCACCTTAATAGCATTTACTGGACACTGGATCAGTATTCTACCTCCAGCTTGGCTGTGGTATTTAATGGCAAAGACTACTATGAGTGTGCATATAGGTAATTGAAATTCCTATGGAAAAGACACTTTGCCAATACTGCCTTGAATTGGCAATGGTTTTTGATTCCTGCTATTCTTACTTTTTAATTCTACATTATTCTTTAGTTTTGTGGTTATCGATTTAGTCTCAATGCTTATTGGACTCTGTAGAGTGTAGCGATATAAATTTGCATCAACAGCAGTTTTGGTTTATGATTTTTCAGCAATTAGGCTTTGAGGCACATAGGCCTTTAAGTTGAAATATAAACTATCCATATTACTGAAGCAGACTTATACATAATCCACCCCTCCCTTTTTCTTATAAAGTGATGCTTCTTTGTCATCTCTGATTTCTTTTTGCTTTGGAATTGAGAACAGGTGGAGAAGGTGAACCGCAGGGTCCTGCATTCATAAGGCACTGTTTTGGTGTGTTTAACATGGTAGATGGGAGTGAGGCTAGTATCCCAATGGAATTTGGGAAGAGCTGGAGGAAGTTAAGAGTTGCAGAAGTCAGAAAGCAGTATTGTTTCTGGATTAAGCTCTTTCTATGTTCCAAGCAGGGTTCTAGAGACCCAGATGGGTGTAAGTGCAACTAACAGTTGCACAATCTAGTTATTCTTTATGGCCCTGTGCTTACTGTATTACTTTACGAATTGATCCGAGTTAGTGTATGTCCAGTTTTCCAGTTGCCTTTATTTGAGAAACAATATATTCACTAGAAAGAGCATTATTTTTTGTTGTTGTTTTTTGCTTTTTAAATAAGTGTGTGTTATTTTTTAAGCAATATTATCTAACTTAGAGTAGGCAGTTTTCAAAGCATTACTTTGTTAAAATGTGTTTAGTGAATGATAATTTGTACTATATTTAAAATCCTGCCAAAATCGACTTGATATTTTCCTGTGAGAATTGTGCTATCCTGCTGCTCTTTAAAGAGATTTCTTTTCACCCATACCCCATCACCCTCCCCTTTGGCAACCATCAGCTTGTTCTCCAAATCTATGGGTGTTTCAGTTTTGTTTTTCTTTTAGATTTCACCTATAAATGAAATCATATGGTATTTATGGTTCATTCATGACACAAATGGTGAGATTTCATTCTTTTTTTTATTGCTGAGTAATAGTTTAATATATATATTTGTGTGTGTGTGTGTGTGTGTGTGTGTGTGTGTGTGTGTGTGTGTGTGATGTCTTCTTTATCCATTAATCTATCAATGAATACCTAGGTTGCTTCCATATTTTGGTTATTGTAAATAATGCTGCAATGAACACAGGGGTGCATATTTCTTTTCGAATTAGTGTTTTTGTTTGCTTTGGGTAAATACCCAGAAGTGGTATTGCTGGGTCATATGGCAGCTCTATTTTTAATTTTTTGAGGACTCTCCATACTGGTTCCCTTAGTGACTGCGCCAATTTATAATCTCATCAACAGTGTACAAGGGTTCTCTTTTCTCCATATCCTCACCAGCTCTTGTTATTCTTTAATTTTTTGTTTTATGTTATTTTTCAATTACAGTTGACATACAATGTTATATTAGTTTCAAGTGTACAACATAGTGATAAGACATTTATATAACTGACAAAATGATCACCCTGATAAGTCTTGTAACCACTGGGTTCTGATGATAGCCATTCTGACAGGTGTGAGGTAGATGGTATCTTATTGTGGTTTTGATTTGCATTTTCCTGATGATTAGTGATGTTGAGTATCTTTTCGTATATCTGTTGTTGCCATCTGTATATTCTCTTTGGAGAAATGTTTATTCAAGTCCTCTGCCCAATTTTTAATTGGATTTTTTTTATGTTAAGTTGTATGAGTTCCTTATATATTTTAGATATTAACCTCTTATTGGATATAACATTTGTGAATATCTCCTCCCATTCAGTAAGTTGTCTTTTCATTTTGTTAATGGTTTCCTTTGCTGTGCAAAAACTTTTTAGTTCGATGCAGTCCTATTTGTTTATTTTTTTCTTTTTTTTCCCCCTTGCCCGAGGAGACATATCCAAAAAGGTGTTGCTAAGACTGATGTCAAAGTTTACTGCCTTGTTATCTTCTAGGAGTTTTATGGTTTTAGGTCTTACATTAAGTTTTTAATCCATTTTAAATTTATTTTTGTATATGGTGTAAGAAAGTGGTCCAGTTTTCAGTTTTTTTGTACGTTTCCTCTAAGATCAGAAATAAGACAGGGATGCCCACTATCACCACCTCTATTCAACATAGTATTGGAAATTTTAGTCACAGCAATTACACAAGAAAAAGAAATAAAAGGCATCCAAATCAGAAAGGCAGAAGTAAAATTCTCACTATTTGCAGATGCCATGATCTATGCATAGAAAACCCTAAAGACTCCACCAAAAAAAAAAACAAAAAACTATTAGAATCATAAATAAATTCAATGAAGTTGTGGGATACAAAATCATTATACAAAAATCTGTTGCATTTCTTTACACCAATAATGAAAAATCAGAAGGAGAAATTAAGAAAACAAACCATTTATAATTGCATCAAAAAGCATAAAATACTGAGGGATAAATTTAACAAAAGAGGCGAGAGACCTCTACTCTGAACACTATAAGACATCAAAGAAGGAAATTGAAGAGGATACAAATAAATGGAAGGATATACCATGCTCATGGATTGGAAGGATTAGTATTGTCAAAATGTCCTTACTACCTCAAGCGATAGACAAATCAGTGCAATACCTATTAAAATACCAATGACATTCTTAGAATTAAAACAGCTAATCTTAAAATTTATGTGGAACCACAAAAGACCCTGAATAGGCAAAGAAGTCTTGAGAAAGAATAGTGGAAGGTGTCACGCTCCCTGATTTCAAAATATACTACAAAGCTACAATAATCAAAACAGTATGATACTGACATGAAAACATATATAGATCAATAGAATAGAATAGAGAGCCCAGAAATAAATTCTCACTTGTATAGTCAATCTATACAAAGGACGCAAGGATATACAATGGGGTAGACAGTATCTTTAGTAAGTGGTGTTGGGAAAACTGACAGATTCCAAAAAGAAAGCATTATTTTGTAGCCAGACCCTACTGAGTTCAAATCCAAGTTCTGCCTTATGTCTAGCTGTGTGATTTGGAGCAAGATATTTAATTTTTTTGTTTTTACAAAAAGAAGGGGTTTAATTATACCCATTCACAGGGTTTGAAGGATAAATGAGATATGTCTTAAATTGCTTAGTCCAGTGCCTGTTGTGAAATATTAATCATTAGAATGTCGGCTCCATAAAGATAGGAATTTGGGGGTTCTTGTTCACTGCTGTATCCCCACACCTAGATTAGTGCCTGGTGTGTATCAATTCCTGGCTCAGTAAATATTGGTTGAAAGTCAAAATGGTTCATTGGTTCTCTACTCTGTGCCAGTGTTTTATGCACCAGAAATACAGCAGTAAACAAAACAGATCAAGAAATCTCAGCCTTCTTGAAGCTTACATTTTAGTGATAAATACTTCTCATTGTTTTTACTTTTATTTTTTAAATTTATTTTTAATTTTTATTTCTCAATAGAGTGGACATTTGATATTATATTAGCTTTAGGTGTACAGCATAGTGGTTAGACATAATTTTACTAAGTGATCCCTTTGATTAGTACCCACCTGGCACTATGCATAGTTATTACAATATTATTGACTATATTTCCTATATACTTCTAATTGTTTCAATAAAATATTTCTGAAAGAACGAAAGTATAAAATAGATAAAATGGAGAATATGAGTTCGGACTGAAGAGAAAGTGGAACACCTGTCCTGTCTGGTTATTTGGTCCAATTCCGCATCTACCCAAATCCTGGTTTGGGAAGCACAATTTAAAAGCCATTGCTTTAGACTACTTGTGATTGAACTGAGACATTAAACTCTCAGAGAGTTGTTTTCCCCTGAATTTTATAAATAAGTGTTTGTTCCTCTAGATGACATTACCCCACTGATTAGATGCCTTTCCTCTGTGTTACCATGGCATTCTGTGCTATCTGCATCCTGGAACTTAGTGGACCCTCAATTCATAGTTCTTAGACTAAAAAGTGAGCCAGCAATTAAAAGTTATAGACAGTTGTTCAGAATCTCAACTTTCACTTTCTTTAAAGCTCAAATGTACTTTTCTGATTAGTTGTTTGGGTATTTTGTTTAATTTCACCTAAATCACTTTATTCCCTGCAAATTTGCAAGGTTGACAACTAAACTGGATCAGTTTGGGCCAGGAACAGGAAGTCATTCTGCTTATAGGTGGTAGTAGTCATCATAGATGTAGAAGTGCAGCCAAGATGCTCAGCTGTTTATTCTAGGAGGCATTGTGGCTGGAAGGCTTTTTCTTTGCCCTGGTCAGAATTTAATTGCCATTAGTGGAGATGTGGCACAGGTTTGTGTATTTTGAAAATGCTGTCCAGGTGATTGTGATTTAAATTCCTAGTGTTATAGGAGTCACCAGATTAGTTAAACATCATTAGTCCTTGGCTTTCTGGAGTTGAAATCACTTGGATGTTGGCATAATCAGATCTAGAACAGCTAAAGGTAATATGTTGTAGCAGAAAGAGCGTGGACTTTGATGTCATTTTGACCCAGGTTTCTGTTTCCCAGCTCTGTGGCCCTGAGCATGGCACCTCACTTTTATAAGCCTCAGTTTCCTCATCTGTAAAATGGGGCTTATAATGCCTACATGGTTAGGTTGTGTCGATGGGGGAGAACATATCACACTTAGGACTATGCCTGGTATAAGGGAGATGGATGCTCAGTGACTTATATGACAGGTATGCTGAAAGAAACTATCACTAGGGGGCAGCATAAGACTGTACTACTCTGACCCATCTAGCGTTAATCATAACTCTAGGCCTAAGTATGTTGCAGTACAAAGTAAGGGTTTTTGGTTCCTTTGTCTGGATATCAAACACAGACCTTGCTTCGCTATCTGCTTACCAGTGTCCCTCCCCTTGTGTGACTTACTGTCTACTCATGGCTGTCAACTCTGACTAGATTCTCTTTTCATGGCCTAGCAACAGCTTAATGCATTGAAACTACTGTCAGACTCTAGAAAACTACCATTCCTTTGCAATTTAAATTAAGAAATGGGTCACTTGAGTTCAACAAAATTATTGAGGTCCACAGGCTCTAGAGCCAAAATCCAGTTTTTGTTTCTTCCAGCCATGTGACCTTAGGGATAGTAATGTAAAATGGGTATAAGAATAATAGTTATGGCCTCATAAGATTGTGTCGAGTATTAAATGAGTTAATGCATGTAAAGTACTCAGAACATTGTTTAGCACATAGTACATGTTTAGTATCTTTTAGCCATTATTATTCATACTATACTATGTTCCAGGTCTTATGTAGGAACCAGGAATACAGAGATAAATAAAGTCTGTGCGGTCAAGAAAGTGTGGTGGAATCAGTATGCAGATCATTTCAATATGCTCTAAGTGCAGCAATAGAAAGGTCACATAGCAGTCTCCCTCTGTTCGTAAAAAAACAGTGCTCTCCAGGAAGCCTGGTATAGTGGAAAGTGCATTCTGGAGTCGGATCAGCCTGAGTTTGAATCCTGTCTACACTCAGTCATTATGTAACTTTGAGGGTAGCCAACCTGTTGCAACCTTAGTTTTCCCATTTCTAAAATGGGTGAAGTTTGTGACCCCTACATGTCGGAAGTGCCCTATTTGGGTGTCCTGCTATCTAAACTGCTCCTAAGCAAGAAAGCAAGGATTTTAAAAAAGAGGTGAACTTAGATTCAGAACTTAGATTCAGATTCAGATTAACCTTTCTGTGTCCATTTCCTTGTATAAGTTATTTCATCCTTATCTACCTTGCCCATGGTTATTGAGATGATGAAATAATGTATGTAAAGAATGCACAGCATGTAGAGGTGCTGAGCAATAAATAATAGCTTTATTATCTTTCTAACAAAGGTCTCTTCTGTTATTGTCTAAAGTAAGAATTTATATACTATGTTAATTTCAGTATTCTTTTGAAGAGCCTCAGGCCTCAGTTTCATGAAAGGAGTCAAAAAAGACTGGGCATTTGAATGAACCCGTAGATAATGCTGCCTGGATATATAGGAAAGGCTTTTTTTTTTTTTAAGTATTCTCTGTAGCTTCGTGTAATCTTAAGTTTCAACAAACTATAAAATTTGTTACTAACCTTCCTGACTTCTAACCAAATACAGGTCAGCTTCTGTTGTGTGACCTGTTATTTTCTCCTTCCCTCCTAGGTCTTTCAGAGCCTCGAAGACCACCACTTGGAAGTGGTAGCTTTTTTCAGGGAAAATGGCTTCCATGGCCTTCTTGCCCATGACTCCGAGTATGCGCTCTACAATATTCCCTCTTACTACAGTTCCCATGCTCTGAAGCTCAGCTGGAATGGGAAGAACCTCACTACCAACCAGTTCCTGATGCAGGAGGTGGCCAAGCAGCTGGGCCTGAAGCGGATGAATTTTCCCATATTTGCCGCACTGCTAGGTAGGTAGTCCAAAGAACAGACTCCAGTGATTAGTAAAGTTTGCCCTTTGGTAATAAAAGATGAAGACCAGAACAATTTAGCCTATCATTATTGGATTTATCTTTTGAAAGTTCACATGCCACTGTGCTTCTGGGCTTCTTACTAGAAACTCAGCATGTTTGTCTTATGAATTAATACAGGATATTCCAGAACATTATTTTGATTCTTGTTAACTCTTTTGTAAAATTCCATACCTATTTTATGCAGAGTACTATTTTAGGCCAAATGTTTTACTAGCCCTAGACAGCTTTGATTTCCCAGTCAGAGCATTGGCATTTTTCTCTGGTGTCTTAAATTTTGATCGAGAATACAAATTGTTTTTATTTTTGCTTCTGTTGTGCTAACATTTTATAATGAACATTTCCAAAGCTACAGCAAAATTGAAAGAATTTTGCAGTGAAAATCCTGTATCTACCCCCTGTTTTCTGCCATTAACATTTACTATATTTGCTTTATCATATATCTTTCCATTCTAACCATCAATCCATCTTTCTTTTAAAGACATATTTCGAAGTAAATTGCAGAATTGATTACGTTTTGAGCTGGTTTTCCAGGTATTGATAGCATGAAGGTTAATATCTTGTCTCAGGTGTGAACTCTGTTTATAATTCCAAAGGAGTTGAACTTGAGTGATCTAATGGAGGAGTCAGCACAAGTTTTGGAATTAGGCCTTGGGCAAATCACTGTAGTTACACTTCCTCGGTTTTAGTTTCCTCCTCTGTGAAATGGAATAATAATACCTCATGGTATTATTGATAAGGTCAAATATAATTTGGTATATAAAATGCCCAGCACTTATGAAGCAGGCAGTAATTGGTGGCTGCTATTATAAAAGGCAGCATGACTAGGTGATAGAAAATATCATGGGCTTCACAGTCCTTAGCTTTTTATCCTGGAGTTGGCACTTATTAACCGTGCCACTTTAGGTTACATCACCAAACTTTTCCAAACCTCAATTTTTTTATCTGTAAAATGGCGAAAATATGCTACCATACATTGTTATTATAAAGATGGTACATGTAATGCATGTGATACATAGGTAATCAACACATAGCTACTGTAGTCTTTAGGAATTAGTCATTAGGAATATAGACTTATGTGAATTATTTAATCATTTTCTCTCCCAGAAGCCTTTTCATGGCTGGAAGTTCTAAGAAAACATTTGTACAGTCAATAAATGACAAATGTGCTTTATAGGTAACCACATTCTCCCAGATGAGGACCTGGCTGCTTTTCACTGGAGCCTCTTAGGACCAGAACATCCCCTTGCATCACTTAAGGTAATGTGCCCCATTTCTTGTGTATACATCCATGACATCAGGTTTTGATTGGGGTTTTGATACAATAATTATCTTTCATTAGGTTTAAAATATTCCAAATACAAACATTTATAATTATGATCAATACCCTTTAAAAAGGAAAAGCTCAGTTTTCTACCTTCTGTGAGTTCTTCCTTCCTATGTCTTTCTTTCCTGTGTGGCTCCTTTACTTTCACACTACTGCTACACTCACACAGAATATGTCATTTCTGATATTTCTAGTCACTGAATGTATGTGTGTGTGGGTCTGTGTTTTCATATCAAAAGTCCTCTGCAATAGCAGATGGGTATCCTATAATTCAACTCATTGTTGACACTATCCACCTGGAGATGGCATCAGGTGCAGGTTAAGGGCTCAGTCTCACAAAACTGCCCCCCCCCCTGCCACTTCAGATACAAGTTGCAAGCCCAGGTTATCACCTGTGCTTCTGACCAACCTGCTGTAGATTTGAGGTTCCAACAATTGTCCCCTGCCTTGGTTTTGATTAATTTGCTAAAGCCACTCACAGAGTTCAGGGAAACACTTACTTAGGTTTACCAGCTTATTAATGGGTATGATAAAAGATACAGGATGGACAGCCAGATGCAGAGATATATAGAGTAAGGTCTGGGAGGGTCCTAAGCCCAGAAGCTTCTATCCCATGGAGTTGGGGTGTCTCATCCTCCAAGTGTGGATATGTTCATCAACCCAGAAGCTCTCCGAACCTCATACTTTGGGGATTTTATGGAGGCTTCATCATGTAGACACGATCAGTCCTTAACTCCATTTTCAGCCCTTCTCCTTTCTCAAGTGAATGGGAGTGGGGCTAAAAGTTCCAGGCTTCCGGTGACCAGCTCTCATCTAGGAGCCATCCAGGAGCCCACCCAGAGTCACCTCAATAACACAAAAGGTGCTCCTAGTGCTCTTACTACTTAGGATATTGCAGGGGTTTCAGAAGCTCTGTGCCAGGAACTGGAAGCAGAGACCAATATGTATTTTCTGTTATCTCACACCCTTAATATCTTAAGGATTTGTTCCAGCCTATGAGGAAAAATACTAATACCCCAAATAAAAGAAGTAGTGAGCAAAGGACAGAAGCAGACAATTCATAAAAGAAGAAATACAGTGGCCAATTGTGTGACTAAATGCCAAGTCTCACTAGTGATCAGACATGCAAATTAAATGAGCAGTGTGATTTTTTTTAACCTAACAGTTTAGCAAATATTGAAAAATTAATCTACCTACTTCTATCGTGGTAGTGTAAGTTAGTGACTGTGTTATATTTCCCTAGTTCTTTTACTCTCCTAGATAGTTATTTCACACGTTTTCCTCTCTCTTCAAGCCTCTAATGCTCCTTCATCCCTGCTCACTCTCAGCTCATGACTTGGCTTCCTATTTCACTGAGAAAAAAGAAGCAATGAGGAGAGAACTTCTACTAGCGCCAATCCTTTTATCTTCTCTCCTGCATGCATCTGTATGCCCAGATGCTTTGCCTACCTTCTATTTACTGTGGATGACCTGTCCATGTTTCTATCTAAGGCCAACTCCTACACTCTTAGCACTAGATCCCATTCATTCTAGCTAACTTAGGGGTATCACTATTGCAATTCTCCCTTCTTTATCCTGTGTCATCAGTTTCCCTCTCTTCATTCGCTCTTTCCCATCAGATGTATAAGCATGCACCCATCTTAAAACATCAAACAAAACCTGCTCTTTTTTTTCTGTCTTTATTGAAATATAATAGACAACGAGTTGCCTGCATTTACATTGTACAATTCAATGAGTTTTTTTTTTCAATTATAGTTGGTATACAACACAGCAGCCTCAGCTGTACAGCATATTGATCAGAGATCCACACACCTCGCAAAGCACAACTCACACCACCAAATCTAGCACCCCTCCTCCCCCACATATTCATTCCAACATTATTAACCATCTTTCCCATGCTATACTCTACATCTCCATGTCTACTCTGCAACCATCTGCCTGCACCTCTCAATCCCTTTGCCCTCTTTCTCTCCTAACCCCCGTCCCATCTAGTATCCTTAAAAAAATTCTCTGTATCTATGAGTTTATTTCCACTTTTGTTGTTGATTTTGTTCTTTAGATTCCAAATATATGTGAAATCATGCAATATTTATCTTTCTCTATCTAACCCATTTCATTCAATGCAATACCCTCTAGGTCCATCAAGGCAATATCTTTTTCCATCCCCTTCCTTTTCGTCTACGTGTATCTTTTAATCTGAAATGAGTCTCTTGTAGGCCTCATATGTAGGGATCTTGTTTTCTTATCCATTCAGCCACTCTTTCTTCTGGTTGGAGCACTTAATTCTTTTCCATTTAAGGTACTTGTTGATAGGAATGTAGTTATTATCATTTTTTTTTTTTTTTGTCCACTGAGGCATTTTATTTGAACATATATATTGCATCCCTAGAAAAAGAATCCCAAGATTTTCCCTCCTGTGTGTTTTCATCTTGCTTCTTCATGGTCCATGATGCCTGCTGAAGTTGTCAGTACAATGAAACCAAACTGATGGGATGGGAGCAAGTTGTTCTGCCATTTTCCTAGATCTTTGAATTGCACATTGAATCTGGGGCTGATCACTCCACACTTGTTTAACCTGCCTGTGAAGTTCACAACAATTTTCTCAGCTCTGTGATCATCAATGATTTCAAAATTTGCCAACGTAGCCATGCTTCATCATCACAGTCAGAAACCAGAAGATGACGTTGGAGCATGGCCTAATAAGAACCTGGTGTTTGCCTCTCTTTTCAGCATTGTTGATGCTCTTGAGTGCATCAGCTAGAACGTTCATGCTCACCATTATGGCGGCACGGAAAGATGGCAGAAAGAGCTAGTTATTACCATTCTTATTCATGTTTTTGATACACGTTTTTCAATTCCTAAAGAAGTCCCTCCAACATTTCCTGTAATACTGGCTTGGTGTTGATAAATTCCTTTAGCTTATTTTTGTCTGGGAAGCTCTTTATCTGTCCTTCGACTCTAAATGATAGCTTTGCTGGATAAAATATTTTTGATTGTGGATCCTGGGTTTTCATCACGTCACATATTTTGTGCCAAGCCCTGCTGTACTGCCTAGTGTCTTTTGGGAAATGAGCTGCCAGTCATATGGATGCTCCCTTATATGTAACTAACTGCTTTTCTCTTGCTACTTTTTAAGATTCTCTCTTTGTATTTAACCTTTGGCATTTTAATTATGATGTGTCTTGGTGTGGGCCTCTTTGGGTTCCTGGTTTTGGGGACTCTGAGCATCTTGGGGTTTTATGTCTATTTCCTTCACCAGGTTAGGGAAGTTTTCCATCATTATTTCTTCAAATAGCTGTTCAATATCTTGTTTTCCCTCAGGTACCCCGATGACATGGATAGTTTTACCTTTAATAGTGTCCCATAGGCTCCTTAAATTATTATTATTGTGTTGGCTTCTTTTTTCTTGCCATTCTGATTGAGTGTCCTTGGCTTTCCCATCCTCTATATAGGTCATTTGATCTTTATTCACTTCGTTTATTCCTTCGTTTATTCCATTTAATATACTTTTCATTTCAGATAATGTATTCTTCATTTCTGACTGGTTCCCTTTTATAATTTCCATTTCCATTTTTATGTTTTATATCTCTGTTGAAGTTCTCACTGAATTCATCTACCCTTCCCCTAAGTTCACTGAGCATCTTTATAACCAGTGGTTTGAACTCTGTATCTGTTTGATTGCTTTACTCCATTATTCCTGGATCTCTGCTCTGTTCTCTCATATGGTTTCTGCTTCTTTGTCTTCCCATTTTGGCTGCCTTTCTGTGTTTGTTTCTATGTACTAAGCTAAGCTTCTAAGTCTCCCGGTCTTATTAGTATGGCTTTGTGTAGTAGGTGTCCAGTGGCACAGTCCTGAGAGGGGTTTAGCTGCAGGCTAAATTTAGTCCAAGTCTGTGTCACTCCGAGGCCACCTGTTAAGATTTAGCAAGCAATCCACAGATGCTGTTCTTAGAGCTGCCTCAAAAGGCCACACCAGAAACCGAGTCCAGCTGCCACCAGTGTGAGTCTTGGCGCTGCTCAGCAAGGAGCACCTGACTTGCCGAGGATACACCTGGATGTGGGTGGGGTGGAGCCGCAAGTTGGAGGAGGCAGTTTCAGGAGATCCTTGGGGCGGAGCAACCTCTTATCCAGTTTGATAGCATCTCGGCTATGGCGGTGCTGTGTCCATGCACTGGGAGCAGGGAGGGCTCAACAAGGAACAATGGATACCGCTGCCACTTCTGTACATGCGAGTCTCACCTCTGGCCCTCACTCCGACAACTCAGTGTCACCCTGTAAGCCACTGTGCATCTGAAGTGGCACTGGTGCTCAGAGCGAGCAGGTCCGTCAACCACAGAAGTCCGCTGCGGATGCGGCCCCTTTAAGAGGCGCTGCCGCTGCCGCTGCCGCTGCCGCTGCCGCTGCTGCAGCCTCGGTCTCACTCAGCCGCTGGGGACTGGACAACCTCACGTTCTCTCCCCATCCTACCTTCTACCGTTGCAGGGTAATTTCTTAAATTTCTCTCTAGTTGTGTGTCTTGTTCATCTAGCTCCCAGGTGATTTTCCTTGCTGCTTGCTCCTTGTTTCTGTCACAACTTTGATTTGGTTGCCAGAGGGATGAACAGAGCCTCTATCATCTAAGCCATATTTCCCCTCTTCCAAAACCTGCTCTTGACTTCACTTCATCCAAGCTACTGCTCCATATTCTTCCCTTATATCACACTCTTCTGGAGAGTGTCTATACTTCAGCTGTTTACTTTTCCTTTTCCCTGTTCTCTCTTCAGTCTTCTTTGCTGAAATTGCTCTTAATAAAGTCAGAATGACCTTGATTTTAATACATCCATTGGCCAGCTCTCTGTTTTCACCTTACTTGACCAGTCAGCAGCATATGACCCAGTTGTTCATTTTCTCTTCCATAGAACATCTTCTTCCTGTGGCTTTAAGGACACCACTCTCTTCTGGTTTCCTTCCAACTTCAGTGGCCGCTGCTTCTGTCTCTTTTGCTGCTTCCTTATCTCCTTCTCTACTTCTTAACTTTGGAATGTCCTAGAGTTCTATCTTCAGTCCCTTCTCTTTTCTATCTACAGATGCTGCCTTGGTGATTGATCTCATCTAGTGTCATGATTTTCTATCTATCCAGTGATGGACCATCTATCCAATGGTGACTCCTAAATATATGTCTTCAGCTTTGAATTCCCCTGTGAACTCCAAATTCTAATATCTAATGACCTATTAAACATTTCAAAGAAATATGTCCAAATGGAAACTCCTGATCCTTTCCCTATATCTGTTCTTTCCATAGCCTTCCCCATTTTCATTAATGACAACCTCACCCTTACAATTGCTCAAGCTAAAACCTTTGGAGTCATCCTTGACTTCTCTCTCTTCCTCATGTCCCACATCTCTTATGTCAGCAAATACCATCATTTTTCCCTGCTACTACCCTGGTCAAGTCACCATTTTTTCTTGCCTGGATTATTATAACAGCTTACTAATCATCGGTCTTCTGCTTGCATTCTTCCCCATCAACCCCCGCCCCCCCAATCTATTAATCTATTCTCAATACAACAGCCAGAGTGATCCTTTTAGAAACTGACTTAGATCATGTTGCTTCTCTATTCAAAATACTCCAGTGGCTTTTCATGTCACTCACCCAATCTTTACCATGGCCTACAAAGCCCTGTACTGTCTTGCCCCTTGTAACAGCTGATTTCATCTTCCCTTTTCTTTTGCTCTTCTAACCTTTGCACTTATGATTCCTTCTATTTGAAAGGCTTTTTCCCTCCACAAAGGTGTTTCTTCACTCCTGTAGGTTTTCTTGAGTGCTATTTTCTCAGTGAGGCCTTTCCTGACCACCCTATTTAGAATCATATGCACATGTGTACGCGCGCGCACACACACACACACACACAAACATACTCACTGGCATTCTTTAGCCCCTATTCTGCCTAGATTTTCTCCAAACACACTACATTTTATGTATTTATTCTGTTTGTTAGATTCCCTTCACCCCATCCCAACACACCTATACTAGAATGTAAGCTTCCAGGAAGGCAGGAGTCTTTGTTTATCTTGTTCATGGCTATAACCCTGATGCCTAGAACAATGCTTAGTACACAGTAGGCAGTAAATATTTGTTGAAGGAATGAATGGTACAGCCCTTTGCCTAAATAACTTATATGAAAAGCCTTCAAGTTTATATCCTTTGACTCAGTAATTACCATTTAAGGATGCTTATAATTAAATAATTGGAAAATGGACAACAAATCATACCTATATTTTTTCACAGCATTAAAAAACCTTACTTAAAAATTTTTCAAACATCACAAAAGTAGAGAAAATTATATAATATAGTGAGATACTGTTGTAACATCTTCCAGCTCCAACAGTTATCAAGGTATAGCCACAATTACTATTGTGATGCTGTTGCTAATATATTTTAAAACAAATTCCATACCTTAAGTAATTTCAGTCCCACATTCAGTATGCATCTCTAAAACATATAAGCATTTTCATACATAAACACAGTGCAATTATTACTCCTTACAAAATTAATGATCATTTCTTGATATTGTCTTAATATCTAGTCCTTTTTTTGTGTGTTTTCCTGATTGTCTCAAAAAGGCCTTTTTGTGGTTAGTTTACATGGTCCACATATTACAACATTACATTTAATAGCAAAAAATTGGAAGCAGCCAAAATATATCATGAAAGTAAACTGATTAATTATGGCAGCATCATAAAATAGTGACTTTCTCTGTAATAGGATTATAAATGATATGATTTTATCTTTCTTTTATACTTTTCAATCTTTTCCAAGTATTATGTGCTGAGAATTGGGGGGAAAACTTTTTATAGAACAGATTTTAACTCTCTCAGTGGATTTACTGAATTTGAATTTTGTATATCACCTCAACCTCATCCTTTTTCTTAGTGACTCATGTCTGAAGTCAGTGTTCCTTGTTTATCTTACGTCTTCTAGGTCCGAGCTCATCAGCTGGTTCTTCCTCCCTGTGATGTGGTGATCAAGGCTGTATCTGAGTATGTTAGTTCCATCAAAGACCCCTCTAACCTGGATGTGGTTGGGAAGGATGTTTTCAAACAGTCTCAGGTAAGCTAGCCTCCTCCTAAGAGTCATCTCTTTTCTTACCTTCACTAGTACCACCAGCAAATCTGATCTTTTGTGTGCTGCCTACCTTCTCTCCTCCTAGCTGCTTGTTTTCTCATTTTTACATACAGGTGCCCCAAAGTTTCCTTGAGAAAACGTTACTAGGCCTGGATTGAAAGGGTCCTTTACCATTTATCCACTGATTATCAAAATTATGCAAGCTTATTCTGGAAAATTTAGAAAATAAAGAAAAAAAGTCACTTTAAATCTCATTACCGAGAAACATGCTATATTATCACTGCAGCATTATCACTTCTACTCTTTTTTTGTTTCAGTGTATATTTTAATATAAAGTATGTCTTGCTTAGTGAAGGATAATGGGTAATAAAAAAAGACTACTTAAAGCAGTTCCACATAAAACAAGGATCAATATTTCATTGTTAATAGTGAAAAAAGGGCTCGACTGGGATTTCATCTTGTGAAACTAAAAGTTAGTAAAAAAGTTAGTAAAATAAGTTAGTTTTATTTTTAACAATTTAATTTATATTTGCACTCTGGGTTTTTCAGTTTTATTTTCTAAATTAACATACAGTAGAACTGACTTTTGTATGTGTGTGTTCAGTTCTATGAATTTTTAAAACATGTACAGATTAATATAACCACCATCACAATCAGGATCATAATAGTTGAACCACCCTAAATCTCTCAGGCTATGCCTTTGTAAACATACCCAAATTTATCCCTGTCTTTTGGCAACTACCAATCTATTCTCTTTTACTATATCTTTTAGAGAATAACATATGACTGGAATCATACAGAATGTAATATTTTGAGAATGGCATTTTTCATTCAACAGAATGCCTTTGAAATTCTTCCAAGTTGTCGCATGTTTCATCTATCAATGATTCATTTGTTTTCATTGCCGAATAGTATACATTGTGTGGATATACCACCATTTGTTTATTCATCCACCCCTAGAGGATATTTGAGTTGTTTCCAACTTTTGGTGATGTGAATAGAGCTGCTGTAAACATTTGTGTACAGGCTTTTGTATGAATATAAGTTTTCATTTCTCTAGCATAAATATCTAGGAATGGGATTCCTAGGTCATATAGTAAGTGTATATTTAACTTGAACTTTATGAGACCCTGCCAAACCATTTTCCAGAGTGGCTGTTCCATTCTTCGTAAGCACTTATTATGGTCATTATTTTTTATAGCCATTCTAATAGGTGTATAGTGGTAGCTCATCATAATTTTAATTTGCATTTCTCAAATGACTAATGATGAACATTTTTTTCTTGTGCTTATTTGCTATCTATATATCCTCTTTGATGAATGGTCTGTTCATTAACAGTCTTTTCCTCATTTTTTAATTGAGTTGTTTGTTTATTTACTTTTGAGTTTTGAGAGCTCTGTATATGTTCTGCATTCAAATCCTTTGTCAGATATCTGGTTTGCAGATATTTTCCCCCAGTCTGTAGTTTGCCTGTACATTGTTTTAACAGTGTCTTTTGCAAAGCAAAAGTTTAAAATTTTTATCAGTTTTTATCTTTTATGGATCACACTTTTGGTGTCCTAAGAACTTTTTGCCTAACTGCAGGCATGACAAATTCTCCTGTTTGCTTCTAAAAATTATGTGATTTTACATTAGAACAAATACCTGGTTTGAGTTCCTTTTTGTATAAAGTGGGAAGCGTTTTTGTTTTGTTTTTGCATATGAGTGTCCAATTGTTTCAACACACTTTGTTGAAAAGACTGCTTTCTCCATTGAATTGCCTTTATCAAAAATCAATTGTCCATGTTTGTGTGAATCTATTCCTGGACTCTATTCTGTTCAATTAACCTATGTGTCTATTTCTTTGCAAATAGCACATTGTCTTGAATACTGTAGATTTATGGTAAGCCTTTTTTTAAAAATGTGAGTGTGTATTGTGAGTACAGAGGGAACCAACTTAGGGATGCTATTTTTTAAAACCCATAGTAAAGATTTTATTTAACTCATGAGAAAAACAAATCTTATATCTAGTTCAGAAGAGAATCTGAAGAGCACATTTAAAGATCAGGTGTATTGAAATGAATATGCAAATTGAGGAAAACTGGTTTTTCACAGTTGGAGAACTGTTTCTACTGGACAGGACATATCTGCATCTCTATTAGTCTCCTACACCACAAAGAATTGTAAAAACAGTTCCCATAGGAATAAGATCACAAGGAAGGGTGTGCTATAGACACTGTGAAGGCCACACTAATGCTCCTCAGAATTAAATGTTTGCTCAGTCAATGTCAATTTATTGTTTTTACTTATTATTTTTTAAATAGTTCTAGTTCTTTTTCTTTACTTTCTTTTTTCATTTATTATTTTTTATTATTTTTATTTTTCAATTACAGTTCACATTTAATATTATTTTATATTAGTTTCAGGTGTACAGCATAGTAGTTAAATGTTAATATAACTTAATGAAGCAATCCCCCCAATTAGTCTAGTACCCACTTGGCACTATACACAATTATTACATTATTATTGACTATATTCCCTATGCCGTACTTCACATCCCCGTGACTATTTTGTAACTACCAACTTGTACTTCTTAATGCTTTCACCTTTTTCACCCAGTCCCCTAACCTCCCTCACATCTGGCAGTCACCAGTTTGTTTCCTGTGTCAATGAGTCTGTTTCTGTTTTCTTTGTTTATTTTGTTCTTTAGATTTGAGTGAGATCATATAGTATTTTTTTTCTCTGTATGACTTATTTCATTTAGCATAATACCTTCTAAGTCCATCATCCATGTTGTCACAAATAGTAAGATTTCATTTTTTTATGGCCGAGTAATATTCCATTGTATATATGTACTATATCTTTATTAAATTGTCTGTTAATAGTCACTTAGGTGGCTTCCATGTTTTGGCTATTGGAAATAGCACTGCAGTGAACATAGGGGGTGTGTATAGCTTTTCAAATTAGTGTTAAGGATTTCTTCAGATAGATACCCAGAAGTGGAATTTCTGAGTCATAAAGTAGTTCTATGTTTATTTATTTGAGGAACCTCCATAATGTTTTCCATAGTGGTTACACCAATTTGCAATCCCACCAACACTGAACAAAGGTTCATTTTTCTCCACATCCTCGCCAACGCTTGTTTTTTTTTAATTTATTGATGATAGACATTCTGACAGCTGTAAGGTGATATCTCATTGTACTTTTATTTGCATTTCTCTGATGATTAGTGACGTTGAGCATCTTTTCATATGTCTATTGGCCATCTGTATGTCCTCTTGGGAGGAATGTCTATTCAGGTCCACTGCCCATTTTTTAATTGGATTGTTAGTTTTTTAGGTGTTGAGTTCTATGAGTTCTTTATGAATTTTGGATATTAATCCCTTATCGGATGTGAATATGTTCTCTCATTCAGTAGGATGTCTTTTCCCTGTCTTTTGCATGTGTCTGTCCAGTTTTTCCAACACAGTTTATTGAATAGACTGTCTGTATCCCTTTCTTGCTTCCTTTGTCATAGATTAAATGACCATACAAATATGAGTTTATTTTTGAGCTCTCTATTCTGGTCCATTGATCTATGTGTCTATTATGCCAGTACCGTGCTGTTTTGATTACTATAGCCTTGTATTATAGTTTGATATCAGGTAGTGTAATACCTCCAACTTTGTTTTCTTTTCTCCAGATTGCGATGACTATTCAGGGTCTTTCATGATTTCATACAAATTTTTGGATTATTTGTTCTAGTTTTGTGAAAAATGCCATTGGTATTTTGATAGAGATCGCATTGAATCTATAAATTGCTTTGGGTAGTGTGGGCATTTTAACGATGTTAATTCTTCCTACCTGTGAGCACAGTATATGCTTCCATTTATATGTATCGTCTTCAATTTCTGTTTTCAGTGTCTTATAATTTTTTGATTACAGGTCTTTTACCTCCTTGGTTAAATTTGTTCCTAGGTATTTTATTTTATTTTATTGATGCAATTGCAAATTCAATTTGTATTCTTAATTTCTCTTTCTGATAGTTCATTATTGGTATATAAAAATGCAACCAATTTCTGATTAATTTTAATCCTGCTACTTTACTGAATTCTTTTATGAATTCTAATAGTTTTTTTTGGTGGAATCTTTAGGGTTCTCTTTATATAGTATCATGTCATCTGAAAATAATGACAGTTCTACTTCTTTTTCAATTCGGATGCCTTTTTCTTCTTTTTCTTATCTGATTGGTGTGGCTAGGACTTTCAATACCATGTTGAATAAAAATGTTGAAAGTGGACATCTTTGTCTTGTTCGTGATCTTAGGGAAAACGATTTTAGGTTTTCCCCACTGAGTATGATGTTAGCTGAGCATTTGTCACATATGGCTTCTGTTATGTTGAGGTATGTTCCCTCTATTCCTACTTTACTGAGAGTTTTTATCATAAATGAATTTTGTCACACACTTTTTCTGCAGCTGGATTTTGTCACACTTTTTCTGCATCTATTGATAATGATCATATGATTTTTATCTTTCAATTTGTTAATGTGATGTATCACATTAATTGATTTGTGTATGTTGGACCAACCTTGCATCCATTGAATAAATTACACATAATCATGATATAATGTTGGATTTGGTTCACTAATATTTTGTTGAGGATTTTTGCATCTATGTTCATCAGGGATATCTGCCTCTTTACTTTTTTTTGTAATGTCTTTGTCTGGTTTTGTAATCAGGGTGATGGTGTCCTTATAAAAAGAATTAGGGAGCCTTCCTTCTTCTTCAATTTTTTGGAATAGTTTGAGAAGAATAGGCGTTCATTCTTTTTTGAATATTTGGTAAAATTCACCTGTCAAGCTGATGGTCTAAGGACTTTTTTTTTATTGGGAGTTTTTGATTATTGATTTGATTTAGTTGGTAGTAATTGTTCTCTTCAGATTTTCTGTTTCTTCTTGATTCATTCTTGGAAGATTGTGTGTTTCTAGGAATGTATCCATTTCTTCCAGATTGTTCACTTTGTTGGCATACAATTACTCGTAGTATTTTCTTAAAATCCTTTGTATTTTTGTGGTGTCTGTTGTCACTTCTCTTTTATTTCTAATTTTGTTTATTTAGTTCCTCTTTTTTTCTTAACGTGTCTGGTAAAACGTTTATCAATTTCGTTTATCGTTTTCAAAGAATCAGCTCTTGCTTTCATTGTTCTTTTGTATTTTTTTAGACTCTATTTTATTTATTTCCATTCTGATCTTTATTATTTCTTCCTTCTCACTGGCTTTGTTTGTTGGACTTTTTCTAGTTTCTTTAGGTGTAGAATTAGATTGTTTGAGATTTTTGTTTGTTTCTTGAGGTAGGCCTGTATTGTTATGAATTTCCCTCTTGGGACTGCTTTCACTGTGTCTAAAGATTTTAGTTCATTTTGTTTTCATATTCATTTGTTTCAAGTTATCTTTTGATTTCTTCCTTAATTTCATTGTAAGCCCACTCATTGTTTAGTAGCACATTATTTAGCCAACATATGTTTCTCCATTTTTCTGTTTTCATCATGTGATTGATTTCTAGTTTTATACCATTGGGGTTGGAGAAGACGCTTGATATGATTCAGTCTTCTTAAATTTATAGAGGCTTGTTTTGTGGCCTAACATGTATGTGGTCTATCATGGAAAACGTCTGTGCACTTGAAAAGAACGTGTATTCCGCTGCTTTGGGGTGAAATGCTCTAAAAATATAAATTCCATCTGGTCTAATATGTTGTTTAAGACCACCGTTTCTTTATTGGTTTTCTGTCTGAATATCCATCCATCGATGTGAATGAGGTGTTAAAGTTCCTTATAATTACTGTATTACTATTGATCTCTTCCTTTATGTCGACTAATATTTTCTTTATAAATTCCAGTGCTCCTATGTTGGGTACATAAATGTTTACAGGGATTATATCCTTATGTTGCATTGATCCCTTTATCATTATGTAATGTCCTTCTTTGTCTCTTGTTATAGCCTTTGTTTTAAAATCTATTTTATCTGATGTAAGTATTGCTATGCCAGTTTTTTCTTTTTATTTTCATTTGCATGAAATATCTTTCTCCATCTCTTTATTTCAGTCTGTGTGTGTCTTTCGATCTGAAATGAGCCTCTTGTAGACAGCCTGTGTAAGGGTCTTGTTTTCTTATCCATTCAGCTCTCCTACGTCTTTCGATTGGAGCATTTAATCTATTTACCTTTAAAGTGATCATTGATAGGTACATAGTTATTGCAATTTTATTCATATTTTGGTTTTTTTGTTGTTGATAAATATGTAGTTATTGTCATTTTCTTATTTTTGATCTTTCTTTTTTTTTTTTTTTCTTCCAAAAGAAGTCCCTTTAACAATTTTTTAATAGTGGTTTGTTTTTGCTTTACTCCTTTAGCTTTCTTTTGTCTGGGAAGTTCTTTATCTGTCCTTCGATTCTACACAATACCTTTTCTGGATAGAGTAATCTTGGTTGTAGGTCTTCACTTTTTATCACTTTGAATATTTCATGCCAGTCCCTTCTGGTCTACAAAGTTTCTGTTGAGAAATGAGCTGTCAGTCTTATGGGTTCTCCCTTGTAAGTAACTACTGCTTTTCTCTTGCTGCTTTTAAGATTCTCTCTTTGTCTTTAACCTTTGGCATTTTAATAATGATGTGTCTTGGTGTGGGCCTGTTTGGGTTCATCTTGTTTGGTATAATCTGTGCTTCCTTGCCTCATATGTCTATTTTCTTTGCCAGGTTAGGGAAATTTTTTTTGTCATTTTTTCAAATAGGTTTTTAATTCCTTTCTCTCTGAAGAATCTTCCCCTTCTCATATGCCTATGATGTGATTGTTGATATGCTTGACGTTGTTCCAGAGACCCTTAAACTATTCTCATTTTTTTGGATTCTTTTTTTTCTTGTTGCTGTTCTGACTGGATGTTTTCTGCTACCTTGTCTTCCACATTGATGATTCAGTCCTCTGCTTCAATTAATCAACTGTTGCTTACTTCTAGTGTATTCTTCATTTCAGTTATTGTATTCTTCATTTCTGAATGGTTCTTTTTTATGGCTTCTGTGTTCTTTTTTTATGCTTACTTTCTTTTTATTGATGTTCTCACTAAGTTCCTTGAGCATCCTTATAACCAGTGTTTTGAACTCTATATCTAGAAGGTTGCTTATTATCTCCATTTTGTTTAGTTCTTTTTTTTGGAGTTTTCTCCTGATCTTTCTGTTGGACATGTTTCTTTGTTTCCCCATTTTAGCTGTTCCTTTGTGTGTGTGTTTTTTCTATGTATTAGGTATATCTACTCCATCTTATTCTCTGCCATGTGACTTATGTTGTACGGAGAGTCCACACTGCTAATTGAGGTTGCCTGACACCAGTGCC
This sequence comes from Pteropus alecto, assembly GCF_000325575.1. Lineage (NCBI taxonomy): Eukaryota > Metazoa > Chordata > Mammalia > Chiroptera > Pteropodidae > Pteropus > Pteropus alecto. Next base: position 144,683 of record NW_006443132.1, on the reverse strand, counting down.
AGGCCTGGGGTAGCTCAACAAAATGCCAGGGGCACCCCCAGGCCTTCTTCTGCCTGCCGGCTGCCCTTAAGGCTCAACTGCTAAAAGCCTTCTGTGATACATGGGGCAGTATGGCTGCCCACCTTGGAAAGCACCTTCAGTTTCAGTGGTGAGTGAGGTAGGTGGGGCAGTGTCCCAAAGAGTCACCAGAGTAGAGTGAACAGAGTTTACCGGGTTAATGCAGATTCAGATTTGGCTGTGTGGTGGGAGGTCTCAACACAGAAAAGATGGCACCTGCCTTCTAGCTGCATGGGAGGAAGGCCCAACTCAGGGTTCATGGAAGCTGTCCTTCCAGTCCTCGCTCTGAAGCCACACAACTCAGTCTTTCCCTGCGTGTCCCTGATACCTCCCAAGCTACCGTTCCTCTTCTGGAGCCTAGCGTGAGTACCTGCAAACGAGTGAGTCTGTGCATGGGCCCTTTAAAAGAGTGCCTGGGTTTCTAGCAGCTTTCCGTATACTCAGACCGACAGACTCCCCACCTTTTTCATAGCCAGATGTTGTGGTGGCTTCTTTTTCCAGTTCTGGTACACCACTCTGGGGCCCCTGATATATCAGGGGGTACCTCTACAGCCGAGGTATCCCTTCCGATTCTCAACCTCCACATGTGGGTGTGGGGCCAACCGTTTTGTGTCTCCACTTCTACCGGTCTCGACATGGCTTCTTTATATCCTTAGTTATAGGACTTCTGTTCAGCTAGTTTTCGGAAGGTTCTCCACGTTGATTGTTCTATAATTTAGTTATAATTTTAATGTGGTCATGGGGCGAGGCAACCACAGCATTTTTCTACTCCACCATCTTACCGCAGCATTCTTGGTATGTCTTAAAATTAGGTTCTCCATTTTTATTCTTTTTCAAAATTATTTTGTCTACTCTAGTTTCTTTGCATTTCCGCATAAATTTTAGAATAGTCTTGACTATATCTACAAAAGTCCTGCTGAGATTTTAATTGAAATTCTTTTAATTATACAGATGAATTGGGCAAATCTTCAAATCCATGAAGACTCTCCATTTATTTAGGCTGTCTTTGATTTCTTTTATCAGTGTTTTATAGTTTTTAGCATGCAGGTCCTATACATGCTTTTTTATAATAATACTTAACATATTTAATATTTGAGGCATCTATTGTAAAGGATATTGTTTTGTTCATGTTAATTTTTAATTGGGTGTTGCTAGTACATAAAAATATGATTGATTTTTGTGTGTTGACCTTGTATCTTACAACCTTTCTAAACTTCCTAAGAATTTTTAGTAGATTTCTTGGTATTTTCCACATAGACAATTAGATTGTCTATAAATAAGGGCAGTTTTATTTCTTTTCCTTTCTTGTCCATTCAGTATGCTATTTTTTTTCTTGACTTAATGTACTATCTGGGATTTCCAAACGATGTTGAATAGGAGTGCTGAGAGAGGATATCCTTTTCTTGTTCTTGATCTTTGGGGAAATCATTCACTTAGCATTAAGTAAGAAATTAACTATAGCTTTTGTAGATGCACATTATCAGGTTGAGGAAGTTCTATTACTAGTTTCCTGAGTGTTTTTATCATGAACAGATGTATTTTGTCAAATGCATTTTCTGCATCTATTGATTGGATCATAGGTGCTTCTAATATTCAAAAATATTAAACTATCCTTACGTTCCTAGGACATGGTCATGTTATATCATTTGTTTTTAATGTTGCTGAATTACTAGATTTTTTATTGATTATTTTTGCATTTATTTTCATGAAGGATATTGGTCTGTAGTTTTTCTTAATGCTGTCTTGGTCTGGTTTCCATTGCTGGACTCATAAAATGAGTTGGCAAGTATTCTTTCCTTTTCTATTTTTGGGAAGAGATTATGTAGAATTGGTGTTATTTCTTCTTTAATTGTTTGATAGAATTTGCCTGTGATGTGTCTGACATGTATTTCTTTGAATTTATCCTCTTTTCTATTTGCTGAGCTTTTTGAATTTCTAAGCTTGTCTTTCACTAAATTTGAGAAGTTTTCACTTATCATATCTTCATATTTAATGTTCCACATTCTCCTTTCTTTCCATGACTATAATGGCACCAATGTTAGACCTTTTGGTATTATACCATAGATCCTTGCACTGTTTTTTATTTTTTAAATTATTTTTTTTCTCTGTATTTAAATTTTGGTTATTGTATTTTTAAGTTCTAAAGTTTCCGTTTGGTTCTTCTTCATGTATTACTTTTTTTTTTTACTGAGACTTTTTATCTTTCTATTTGTTTCAAAAGTGTTCCCCTTACTTGCAAGCATTTTTATAAAGCTGTTTTAAAGTCATTGTCAGATAATTCCAATATGTGCGTCATCTTGGCATTGGCTTCTATTAATTAAATTCTTCTATGCAAGTTAAGATTTTCTTGGTTCTTCCCAAGGCCAAGTAATTTTTTATTGGCTCTTGGACATTTTGATTATTATGAAATTTTTGGTCATGTTTCAATATAATGGGGAATGTTGGTAGTTTTGCTTTAGGAGGCAGTTGACCCATTTAGGTTCAGACCACAAGTTCTCATTATCCTTCTGTGGACCGTGGTTTCAATGTCAGCACAATTTTCAAAGGCTTTGCAAACCTATTTGGATCGATCCTGTGTGTATGCCACCCAGTGGCCAGTCTATGACTTGGACTGTGTTTTATCTCTTCAGTTCTCAGAAACTATGGTCTCCTTTTCAGTGTCAGATTCATACAATTACTACTCCCTTTCTGCGATCTCTTCAGTACTTCTCAGTTCATAGGAAACCTTTTTTCTGGGGCCAAGTAGCATGAGGATAGAGAGAGAAAAAGCATCGAAGACTTACCCCACCTGTTGAAACTACTGCCTCTCTGGCTGGAGAAGAAGGTTCTCTCATTCAGTTTTACTTTTCTGCTATTCCCCAGTTGCCACCACTGCCACCTCAAGTTTGCTTTAGACTGGCACACATGAGAACATAAAAAAGAAATAGAATAAAAACAGGGTGTTTCTATACACTTTCTTGAGTTATTGGAGATCCCTTTCCCACTCTTCAAGACACAAATAGATTAAGGTTTCTCCTGGAGTACTCTCTGTCCACATCAATGGATGCTTCTAGATTTCAGGCTGCATTGTGTCCACACCGGTAGATAACTGGAGGAAAAAGAAATGCTAACCTTACCCTTGGTTCTATAGTACTTTGAATTCTGGTCTTCTTATCCAGTCCTCCTGATACTATTTAATTTTCAGAGTCCTAAATAGATGCTCCTGGTTTTTATAACTACCTTCAGTGGGGACAAGGTAGAGTTTACTTCTTCTTATCCAGGACAAAAACCTCTTTATAGATTTTTTTTTTTTAAATGAGTAAAGAATGAAATATCAGTGTTTGGTTTGGGGGCCATAAGTTTTTCTAAAAAAATGTTGTGATACCACAATCTAATATCCATTATTTCACATTTAACTTTCTAGCACAATCATAAAGAGGGTTGTTTTTTTATAAAAAGTGTATCTGAGCTTTATTTTACGAAAGGGCTTACATTCTTTTGATATTCAAAATCACTCCCTTTTCGTGTGCCTTTCCTGCCATCATCTTTCATAATTCTCTCTTCTACCTTCCTATTGGTGTTAAACACTAACTGTACCAGATCCTCCTTTGTCAGTGGCTTCTAGCATGATGTGAGCAGTCCTCCATTATTTTTCTTGGCTTTAGGAAATCCTGACTTTTATGACAAATTTTCTTATTCATTTTGTAGTTTTGCATTGTATTTTTAGCTGTTTGCATCATACAGTTAGGAAGAGACCAACCCACAAAGAAAGAAATCAACATGTCGGATAGGGAGAAATGCTAGTGTTAAGTAGGCGATGCTGTTTAGAGGGAGAATAAATTTTAATTTTTAGGTGTACATTATCATTTGACATCTGTATATTCTATTGTGTCTACGACCCAAAGTCCAGTTTCCTTCAGCTTCCATATATTTGATCCCCTTTACCCACTTCACCATCTCCCTATTCCCCTATATTTGACCTCCTTTACCCCGTCTACCTCCCCTCTCTTCCCCCACTCCACTAGTAACCACTAGTCTATAGTCTTCTGGTAACCACTAGTCTATAGTCCATGTCCATGAGACTTTGTTTGTCACGCTCATTTGTTGCTTTTAGGTTTATATCCCACACATAAGTGATATCGTGTGATTTTCAACTTTTTCTGTCTGGCTTATTTCACTTAGCATGATTATCTTGAGGTCCATCCATGTTGTCGCAAATGGCAGTATTCATCTCTTCTTATGGCTGAGTAATATTCTATTGTATATACCACAGCTTCTTTAGACAATCATCTATCACAGGACACTTCGGTTGCTTCCATCTCCTGGCCACTGTGCATAATGCTGCTATGAACATCAGTGTGCAAATATCTTTTAGAATATGAATTTTCAAGTCTTTGAGGTACATACCCAATAGAG
>NW_006443132.1:125206-136149 GCF_000325575.1 Pteropus alecto | reverse complement strand
TGACTCTATTTCCCAAGCTTGCTATTTCATTTTTCAACTCTTGCAGTGTGTGTGTGTGTGTGTGTGTGTGTTTATCTCCAGAAGATCTATTCTGTTCTTTTTGAGGGTCTTGTTCTCCTTTCTCTGCTCATCTAGTTGTTTTTTTCAATTCCTGAAATTTTCATATGACTAATTTTGGAACTCACTCAGTTTTTTCAGAAGTACCATCCTAAATTCTCTGTCATTTAAGTGGCATATTTCTATGTCTGTAAGCGTATTTTCTGGAAATTTTTTTCTTTCTTTCTGAGATGCCTTGTCACCTTGGTTGTTCATGGTGTTTCATGGACTATTTCTCCACCTGGGCATTAATGGAAATTTATTGTGCTTTTTTTCCAGAGAGAAGATTTATTATATAAAGGTCTGTCTTTTGCCCGCTGCAAGGGAGGTGCTATTCTTTTGGTTTCCAGTAGGTGGCGTCTACGCCTCTTGTATCCCTGCTTTATATAAAGCTTTAAAAATGCCTTTTTATTTTCTGATAGATATTTAATCATGCTCGCTACCCTCAGTTTCAGTCCCTGTCAGTATTAGCAACAGTTTTGGCAGTGTTTTCTCAGATTCCCCTGAGGCTCCGCAGTGCTTGGTCTCAGAGGGTATGGGGAGAGGGGTCCTTTGGGTTGGGTGTTGGGAGCTGCGGCTCAGTCTCAATTTTGCAACTGCAGTCGGTAAAAATCAGCTGTTGTTTCTCTGCCAGCCTCTTCTCTGCTTTCTGCCCTGATGACTGGGCCCTGCCGTCAGCTGGCTACAGGGAGCTCACAACTTTCCCAGGCAGGACTGTTCAGGGAAGTTGCTGCACGTTTACCCTTCCCCCTTCTCCTGCAGGGAGCTCCAGCGGCTGCGAGAGGCAACTTCTTTATTTGTCCCAGTCCACCACCCGACACCCAGGGTTCTGACCTGTGGTATTTCTTATACGCAGATCTCATGCTTAGACGTGATGGTGTGCAATTTGGGTGTTTTTTTTCTTGAGTTTTAGTGCTTCAACTTATTGTTGTTTCAAGGGGAGAGATCTGGGGACGTCTCACACTTTGCCATGTTTCCAAAGATGTATCTAATTTTTTTTTATTGTGGTAAAATACACATAACAAAATTTACCATCGTAACCAGTTTAAGTGTACAGTTCAGTAGTATTAAATATATCATAATGTTGTACAACCACCACCATCTTTCATCTCCATAATTTTTTTCATCTTGTAAAACTGAAACTCTATGCCCATTAAATGTTAACTTCATTTCCCCTCTCCCACAGCCCCTGGCTACCACCATTCCACTTTCTATCTCTATAATTTTGATGACTTCAGTTACCTCATGGAATCATACAGTATTTGTCTTTTTGTGACTGGCTTATTTCATTTAGTGTATAATGTCCTAAATATTCATCCATGCTGTAGCATGTGTCAGAATTTCCTTTCTTTTTAAGACAATAATATTCTATTGTATGTAGATGAAGGACAAATTTTATAAGTGCTCTGTTGAATATTTTCAGTGTTACTGATTTTGCTTCACTTCGTTGCTTCATGAATTTTGGAACTTGGATAATGACTATTCTTAATAACAAGGATCCTTTTTTTATTGAAAAAAAGAAGAAAAAATTAAATACAGAGACTTTGCTCCTAATTCTACCCTAAATTGTTTATACTATTTCTTTGTCTCCTTTATATGTGTGTTTTGATGTAGTATTTATCTCAGTGTAAAAATTTTTAATCTCCTTTTTTCACTTAACTGTTTATGTCTTAAACCATTCGTCATTGTTGCTGTATAATTTCATACACATCATTTTTGACAGTTCAGTTGTGAGCAGAGTTCTTCTAAACAGACATTCTAAAACTGCTAGGTAATATTGTCAAAGTGTGGGGTTTTGCTCTGCTAACTGTGGCCTCTGTGGATCAAGAAAAGTGTAGGACTTTTCTAAATACTGTCATATATCAAATACTGCATAAACTTCTATAGATCAGGCCCCAAGCTAGACACTAAGATATAAATGTGAATAAACCATTTTTTGTCCTCACAGAACTTGAGGTTAAATGGGAAGACAGAAGCAAATAAGTACAGCAAAGAAAAAACACAATAACGATTTCAAAGAAGGAAAGGTTTCATAGAAGGAGGTACCCTTGGAAGAAAGAGTAAATGTTTGCCTGTTAGGGCACAGAACAGAGTGGTACATTGAAGAAAGCATACATAATTCAGTATTTCAAAGGATTGCATCATACTTATTGATATTGAATAGTTTACAAGGCATATTAACTACAGAAAACAGGTTAAAAAAACAACGTGGTTATAGTATTCCACTTATGTGAAAAAAACAAAACCATATTGATGTATATACATATGTGTACATAAGCACAGCAAAAGTTGTAAGACATATACCAAACTGGTAACAGTGGTCACTTTTGGAGAGGGAATTGGGTGCCAAAGTAGAGATAATAAGGATCATTGTAAGTAGCTTGTATCTTTTAGGAGTTCATTTTCAGTTATTACATATATTATAAAATATAATCAGGAAATAACAATACATAAATTATGGAACCTTGATACAATTCAACCATGTAGATATTCTGTAAGTCAGTAATTTGCAGACATTCTTTAGACGTGGAACCCTTTTTTTCAAACAATTATTTTATTATTATGATTTTTTTTTTTAAGGTGAGGCAATCCTTGGTTGACCTCACAGATTGCAAGGACCTTGTCAGGTTACAATCCCTTATTTTTTATTTTTTTACGCCTACATCACCTCATCTTCCTAAATGGTCTCCCATCCAAGTACTAACCAGGCCCGACCCTGCTTAGCTTCCAAGATCAGATGGAATAGGACTTGTTCAGGGTGGCATGGCCATAGACTCAAATAATTATTTTAAGTCCAATTTTTTAAAAAGCAGAGTGATTTTGTTGGACCTGGAGATCTTCATTTCTGTGTTTGTGTGCCTCACTGCATACAAATAGAGATCTGGAATGCTATCTAGACCCTGGGGTGTTAACAATTACAAACTGTGAGAAATAAGATTATAAATATTTAAAATTTTTCATTTTCAATTATGTATTTTAATTTTTCTATAAGTAATAAATGTTTATTATGGTTAGATGATTTTTTTTTGTAGAAAATAGTCAACACTGGGCCTACATAGTAAATTGGGCACTCTCTCATGCATTGATGATGAGAGTTTAACTTAAGACATTTACTTTGAGAAGAGATTTAGTATCATGTGCCAGGAGTCTATGAAAATGACCACATCCTTTGACCTAGTAATTTCACTTCTAAGAATTTTCCCTATGAAATAACCCAAGAAACTTATGTAAAAATGTGCTTATCAGAACATTATTTATAATGAGAAATTAGAAATTACTTTAACATTATATTCTACTTGATGAAATGTTATGAAGATCATATAGTTATATTCAAGAGGATTTTCAAATAACAGTAGAAAAGGCTCAATAAGGCAAAGCCCCTTTTAAGTCAGCCCTAACCCCACAGAGGTAAACAGTATTTTTACTTCTATTGCCATAGATTAGTTTAGCTTCTACTTGAACTTGATATGTGCTCTTTTGTATCTTCTCTCACTCAGTACATCTTTGAGATAGTGTTGCGTGTATCTGTACTTTGTTCTTTTTTATTGTTGAATAGTATTCTGTTATATGAACATACCACAATTTATCCATTTTTCTGTTAATATGCATTTGAGTTATTTCCAGTTTGGGGCTATTAAGAATAAAGCTCTTGTTAGCATTCTTGTTCATATCTTTTGGTGGATAAATAGACTCATTTCTCCTGGGTAAATACTTAGGTGTAGGATTGCCATGCCATATGTTAAATATATGTTTAACTTTATAAGAAACTGCCAAAGTATTTTCCAAACTATACCAATATACATTTCCATCAGTAATGTCCTGGAATTCCAGTTACTCCATATCATTGACAGTCCTTGATATTTATCATCTTTACTTTTAGACATTCTAGTGGATATATAGTGATGTCACATTGTGGTTTTTATATGAGTTTAAGTGCTTTTGATTTTAATGTTCATACCTTTTGAACCAATAATTTCACTTTTAGGACATTTTCTTAAGGACATAATCTGAAATCCAGAAAAAACTTATATGTACATATATGTTCTTTGCTGTATAGCTTATAATAGCCAAATGTGAGAAATAACATAAATGTCAGGTATTATGAAAGTAATTACATAATTTATAATATATTTATAATGAAAAAATACAAGCCATTCAAAATTATTTTGTAACATAATAAAAGCAAGATACAAAATTATACGTAGTTAAGGTATCAACTACAGAAAAATGTGTGTATAAAAATAGTCCAGCTATACTTCAGTTAATAAAAAGTTAATATAAAAAATACTGGAAGGAAATACACTAAAATATCTTTGCTGGTGGTACTATGAATTTCCCCCATCCTTATGTATTTTTTCTAATGATCATGTGACCACTTTAGAATAGTACAAAATGTAAGTAAACTTTTATTTATTTTTAAACTTAATTTTTAAAAATTTTGCAGATTTTATGTACTATAATGTTTTCTCCCTATATAATCTTTTCTACAACATGAAAATTGCTCTCTCATATTTCTTTAAATATTCGATTTCTGCTACTGTTTTGACTCTCAAATTATAAATTACATGAAAAAGGTACTCTTATGTTCTTTCTTCTGAACATCTGATGTTCCAACATCCAGTCCAGGACAGAAGATAAAATAGAGCGATTCAAGAAAGCTGTTGAATACTATTCAGTCACAAACAAACTCTCTTCGCTGCCAGTGGGTCCCTCCTCCTTTCTAGGTAAGGCTTCCATCTGATGGTGAGCTGATCTGTCCATAGGAGAAACTGAGTTACTCCCTCAGGAACTCCTGGGCCAGAATGGAATCACTTGTTTGTATTACACCCTCTTAGAAGTCATTCCTGTTTGGTAGACAGCCTCCTTTTGATTTCCATGTAATAAGAGAGGTAACATGAGACAGGGCCCTGATTTCTCAAATGTTTAGATGGGGTCCTATGCCTTTTTCTTAGCTTGGGTGTCTTTTGGTGCTCACCTCCACTGTGGCATGGTATATGTAAAACAGCCCTATCTGTGGGGTCAGGCCTGAGTTTGAATCCCACCTCTGCTATTTATTAGCTGTGTAATATTAGCAAATCACATTTGTATGAAATATGGCTCATGATACCCTCTTTATAAGGTTTTTAAGATTCCTGGCACGGCACATAGTAGCTGTTCAATAAATTGTTTTTATAAATGAGTTATTATAAATAACTTTTTAGGTGATATGGGGTTCCAGAATGTAACATGATAGAATTATTAGAATTGACTTAATTATAGCCTTTTCTCTTTGCTTCAGGTTTTCGTAATAATCGACTTGGAAATCCTCCCCTTCCACGAAATCAAATGGGCACTATCTCTGCTGGAAAGCAAATGGTAAGTATATTTTACGAGTCCTGAGACCATTTGTTAACATTAGACACGGGTTGCTTCCTGATTTTTATCATCTGAATTAAGGAGTTAGGGTGATTCAGTGTTATCAGAATGTCAAGGCTGTATATACCTATGTAATGTTCTCAATCTGAGGATGGCAGACTATGTAAAGAAAATATCTAAATCAATAACCATTAGGGCATTGTGAAGTTATATTAGCTAATGAAGGAGACATGAGTTGGTTCATTGTCCTGCCTCTAGAGGGTTCTGTCCATTTACCACTGTTAGAATTATTTCTTGTTATTCTCAGTAGGTTCTTTATATCCCCAATAATCCCTGCTACTGGCAGCATCTATATATCACAACTTTTCAGGGAACCATCTTGGAGCCTGGTAAAATGTTAAATAGCTTTTCTGTCTGTTTTATCCTTTAGTTTTCTCACCACGTGCCCCAGAAAATGAAATATCCACCATCATTCCCAATGGGACCCAACTCCTCTCTTCTCTTCTCCTCTCATGCTTTGGGAGATTCCCATGCTTTTTCTGAGGATCCCATGCTACAGGATAGCCCCTTTGCCAATTGGGCTGTCTCTTATGACTCCTCTACATCCCAGTTTCCCAATTACCTGACTTCCAAAGCCTCATCTCCTCTGGGACCAGACTCTTCCCACTCTTCTTCCTCTGATGGTGATGAGCCAAATGGAGCCAGCTCTCAGTAAGTATCTGTATAGGCACCCAAGGCAACAGACTTCTGAAGCATCTGTATTCTTTTGCTGCTAACCTGGGCAGGGGTGTGGGGAAGTATATGTTTCCAGCTTTTTTCTGGCTCTTTGCTTTTAAGCAAAGTAGGAAAACTCTCTATATGCTTGGCTACTTCATGTTCATTTTGACCTTGTTAAGGTGGTAATTTTTGGCTACTCAGGCCACTGAGGTAAAAAGCAGCATAGCAACTGGTTAGGGAAGCATTGGTATGGGTGTATTACATATCATGGCTGTCATTGCTTAATTTGTGAGAGGGTAGATTAAATTTTAAAAGATGAAAGAATGTATAGAGTTGAAGTATTGCAACAGTTGAGTAGACAGTTATATTTCTTAGTAGCTAAGACAGAGTTCTGAGGATTAAAACAGTGGGATTTTGTACTAGCTCTTTTGTTCTTAGATTGTTCTTCCAAGCAGATTATTTCTGGGAAACAGGGCTGCTTTGAGGTTTTAATTGTAATTATTTTCTTAGAATATAAGCAGACTATAAACACGGTCTCTTACAAGGTGCAAAGGATTCAGAATGGTTCCCACAACTTTTGATCGCTTTGGTTTATGCCAGATGAAAGAAGCCAAGAGGACAGTGATGGCCACTGAGAGGATAGGTATCAAGTCCATTGCTAACCCAGTGTCCTGACTTCCAGAGTGTTTGTAAGATTCCTTGGGATCAGAATAGACATCTTGAGTTGGAATATCTTTATCAACCTCCTTTTTCTTTTCTACACTGTCTTTCTAAATTTTTAGTCACATTACAGAAACACTTCAGCAGCAGCCAGTATGGGAGGACCCAAATGGTGACAGAGGGTCCTGGGTACCGCCTATTGATGCTGGAGTTTCAGATGCCAGCCTGGGTGATGGCGAGCCCCACATCCCATCTCTGCTGTCTATGTCTACAAGGAACCACATGGACATCACCATTCCACCCTTACCTCCAGTTGCTCCAGAAGTCTTGCGGGTTGCTGAACACAGACACCGAAGGGGTCTTATGTACCCATATATCTACCACGTCCTCACTAAGGTGAAAAAGCACATCTGGACCCACCAACCTTTCTGTTCTTAACAGTGTACTTCATACTTCCTGGAGTTATAAGTTACCAGAGAAAATTCTGATCATTGATATCTGAAGGGAAATAAAAGGAAATCAGTTGTGCTGGGGCCCCTCATTGTATTAAAGCTCTCAGGTGAGGCAAGACTATCAGGGAATGGGACTGTACAGAAGATGAGGCCCCAGGTAAAGTGTAATTGTGAGATTTTGAAGAAGACAATATACCAAGTTGATGGATTCTGGTCTAGGAATGGACACATCTAAAAAGAGGCTTTTTGCTTTGTTCTTTGCCTCTTCCTCTACTTCTCCAGAGCTGATCCCCTCCACCAATCTCACCATACAAATCCATCCCCCAGCAAAATGTCTAAGAAAGACTTTCCTCATTTTGTCAGCTATAGTCAGTCATAGCCGAGACTTTTAAAATGGAACATAGCTTTTAAGCTGACTGTGGTCACCTGGGCTTGTTACAGCTTCTTTTTAGTCTGAAACTCCATCTAAATACAAGTAGAAAATATAACAGCTAGGCTGCAGAGGCTCTAGTTCATTACTGGTTCTTCTCTGCTCAATTCTAAACCTTGAGGTAATTAATTTTCTCCTTTCCCCTGGACCATTTTCTTATTAGGGTGAGATTAAGATCCCTGTATGTATTGAGGATGAGTGTAACATGGAGCTGCCTCCAGCTGCTCTCCTGTTCCGGTCAGCTCGTCAGTATGTATACGGGGTCCTTTTCAGTCTGGCAGAGACACAGCGGAAAATGGAGCGCCTGGCCGGACGGCGACGGCTGCCTGTGGAAGGTAAGTATAATTCTGGCTTTGACAGATCTCTCAAAGCTTGATGCAAAGCAAAAATGTCTGTGTAAGCACATTATAGTTGGCTATGGAGCAGTCTTTGAGAAAATGTATAATTCACCAGGATGGATGTTGATAAGGGAAATATATTAACGTAAGCCTTAGTTCTTTAGTCATTAAGCATTCAGAGTGAAATCATGTGGTATTACAGGAAATGTTGGAGGGACTTCTTTAAGAAGAAAAAGCATGTATCAAAAACATGAATAAAGAATGGTAATAACTACATTCCTATCAACATGTGCCTCAAATGGAAAAGAATTAAATGCTCCAACCAAAAGATAGGGTGGCTGAATGGATAAGAAAACAAGACCCCTACATATTCTGCCTACAAGAGACTCACTTCAGATTAAAAGAAACACACAGACTAAGAAGAAGGGGATGGAAAAAGATAATGCCTTGCTGGATCTAGAGGGTATTGCGCTGAATGAAGTAAGTCAGGTAGAGAAAGACAAATACTATGATTTCACGTACATGTGGAATCTAAAGAACAAAATAACAACAAAAACAAGTGGAAACAAACTCATAGATAAAGACAATATTTTGAGGGCTATTAGATGGGAGGGAGGTTGGAGGGACAATGAAAAAGGGCAGAGAGAGTTAGAAGTACAAATGGATAGTTACAAAATAGACATGGAGATATAAAGTGTAGCATAAGGAAAATAGTCAACAATGTTGTAAATAATATATAAGGGGAAGAGAGGTACTAGATTTAGTGGGGTGACCACTTTGTGAGTTATATAGATCTCTAATCACTATGCCGTACAACTGAAACTAATATATTATCGTATGCCAACTACAATCGGAAAAAAACTCATTGAGTTGTACAATGTAAACATGAGCAACTAATTGTCTATTATATTTCAATAAAGCCAGTGGGGGGAAAAATGCCTTGACAAACAATTCTATACATACATGATACATATTAAAAATAGAAAGTCTTAGCAAAGATATATAAGATATAAAGAAGAACAAATGGAAATTAAGAATTAAAAAATACAATAACTGAAATGAAGTACTCAATAGATGGGTTAAACAGCAAATTGGGGATAACAGAGAAAATACTCAGTGGACTTGGAGACAGAACAATAGAAATTACCCAATCTGAATAACAGAAAAAAAAAATAGACTAAAAAAATGAACAGGGACTATAACAGAAGATCTAATATTTGTGTCATTGTTGTCCCAGAAGGAGAGGATTGGGATTATAGATGTATTCAAAGAAGTAATGGCTGAAACATCCCCAAATTTGGTAACAAAATAAAACAAACATGAACCCACAGATTCAAGAAGCTAAGTGAATTATAAACAATATAACCGCCAAAGAAATCCATGCCAAGATATAGCCTGGTCAAACCTTTGAAAGCTAAAACAGAAAAATTATTGAAAATAACCAGAGAGAAACATTTTACCTATAGGAGGAAAATAATATGAATAACAGCTAATCTCTCATCAGAAGCCATGGCGTCCAGAAAGAAGTAGCACAACATTTTCAAGGGCTGAAAGAAAAGAACTGTCACCTTAGAATTCTACATCAACCAAAATTATCCTCCAGGGATGAAGGGGAAATCAAAATGTTATCAGATAAAGGAAAACTAGGGTAATTTTTCACTAGCAGACCTACCCTAAAAGAATGGCTAAAAATCATTCTCTACACAGAAAGGAAATGATAAAAGGAATCTTGGAACATCAAGAAGAAAGAAAAAACAATGGAAAGAACAAAAATATAGAGAAATACTATAGACTTTCCTCCTCATGAGTTTTCTAAATTACGTTTTACAGTTGAAGCAAAAACTATAACATTGTTTTTACAATAACCGAGATATGAAAGCTACCTAAGTGCCCATCATAGATGATAGGATAAAGAAGAAGTACATATATACATTGGAATACTGCTTGGCCATAAAAAATGAAATCTTACCATTTGTGGCAACATGAATGGACCTAGAGGGTATTATGCTAAGTGAAAAAAGTCAGACAGAGAAAAACAAATACCATACAATTTCACTTAATATGTAGGATCTGAAGAACAAAATAAAACAAAACAGAAACAGACTCATGGATACAGAGAACAAATTGATGATTGTCAGATGGGAGGTGAAAAAGGTGAAAGGATTAAGAAGCACAAGTTAATAGTTACAAAATAGTCATGAGGATGTGAAGTACAACATAGGGAATATAGTCAATAATATTATAATAACTATATATACTGCCAAGTTGGTGGAGATTACTTTGTATGTTATATAAACATCTAACCAGTATGCTGTGCACCTGAAACTAATATAAAATAATATTGAATGTCAATTCAAATTGAAAAAAAAAAAACTATAACACTGTTTAATGTGGTTCTCAATGTCTTTTTTTTGGGAAAATATTTAAGACAATTAGAAATGGAGGAGAGTAAAGGGATATAACAGAAGTCAAGTTTCTACACATCACTTGCACTGGTAAAATGTCAACACCAATAGACTGTGATAAGTTATGTATATATAATGTAAAACCTAGAAAATTCACTGAAAAAACTATACAAAGAGATATATCCAAAAACACTATAGAGAAATCAAAATGGAATTCTAAATTAACTTCAAGTAACCCATAGGGAAGAGTAAGAAAGTAGAGATATGAAAAACAGAACAGCAAAAATTAAAATGACAGACTTAAACCCTAATATATCAATCATTACATTAAATATAAGTGATCTAACTACACCAATTAAAATACAGATATTGCAGACTGGATAAACATGACCCAACTATATGCCGTCTACAAAAAATTCACTTCAAATATAAATGATGTAAGTAAAAGGATAGAAAATTATATACCATGAAAACATTAATAAAGAAAGCA